>NC_142575.1:23894500-24046250 GCF_041283825.1 Pyrus communis
GAGGATCCACCTGCTTTGTCTTTATTGTCACCCTATCAACCTCTTTTGAGACCTCCTCTTTAAAAGAGTCACACTCAAAGGCCATCTTAGAGAACACTTCTTTAAACTTGAAAGCACTATTAAGCATTTCATATGTGGCATTCCACCTTGTGACAACATCAAAAGGGATACTTAACATCCTATCAAATCTCAACAAGACACAATATTCCCTAAAAGTCTCCAACCTTGCAGGGGATGAGTGTATAAACTTCACACAATTTCTTATGGCATCAATCTCACATCTAATCATCTAATGCATTAAGAAGAACCTTCACTTCATATACATTGACATAGAAGCCAAAGTCCAAATTCATACAATTATAGAAAGGGGAGTTCAAAAAGGTCTAGGCACTATCCACAACCTGCTAGTGTTTGCAGCACTTAAGTTCATTATGACATGGATATCTTAAACCACTAATGCCAAGTTTTCTCGACATGCAACCTTAAGCAAATCAAATAGTGCAATTGTAGAGAACATCAACAAATAGAAAAGCACACGTATTTGTCTTTGCCCATCTTTCACATTGATAACACAAAACTTATTAGAAACAAATTACGCATTGTGCCTCAAAGAACAAAATTTTAACAAAATCAAATAACAAAACTCAAATTTCTTAAGGTGTAATCAGTGAGCTCCAATTCCAAACATAGAATAATCACCCAATTAACATAAACTAGCCATCATTAACCAATTAAACACACATAATTTAAAATAGTTTCCTCATATTCTTCCATAAAAGCCAACTAATCATGGGGTTTCAACTTTCAAGCATTTGGTCAAAATCAAAATGCATAATGTACTCATAACAAGCACATGAGTTAATAAAAAACTGCTAGTTTACAGCAAACTGTAAAAACCCATCTGAGAAATTTACCTGTTTGTAAATAAAGCTCCAACACAGAAGTTGCAAAAGCAAAGTAGAATAGCCCAATTCTTTCTCCAATCTGCAAAAACCCAAGAATCATTAGATCAATTAAATAGAATCTGTGAAACCAAATATTCAAGAATTCGAAAATTAAATTTCAAAAACCCTAAATTTACAAACCCTAGTTTAGAATTCGAAAATTAAATTTCACAAACCCTAAATTAATTCCCATAATTATTTACTTGTGTCTGGATATGAGAGAGAGAATCGTGTAAGAGACTCCTAAGAGAGAGAATCACGAGAGAGAAAGACCGGTGGTTGTGGCTCTGTGTCGTGAAGGAAGGCTCCACCGTTGGAGAAAGACAGTGGTGGCTCCGTGTGATGGTAGGCCAGTGACTAGCCGGAGTTGGATTTGAGAGTCAAGACAGAGATGAGGACACTCAGGAGAAGGTTCTCGGAGGCTAAGCTGAGAGATTAAGTGAGAAATGAGATCGAAACAACTCGACTGGGAGAAACCCTAACAAGGAATGGACGACATAGATTAATTTGAACAATCCAACGGTTGAAATTAACTATAACTATAATTAAAAAAATAATATATATTATTAATATTATCAGTATAAATATATATATATATAAATAATTAAAAGTATATATTTTCGGTTCGGTATGGGAATACCGAAATATTGGGAAGACAATCCCGATTCCCATACTGAAACTTCAATATTTTTTCGGGATAGCATACCGAAAATTTTGGGAAAATTGGTTTGGGACATTTTTGGTTTGGGATCCATATTTTTTTCATTCGGTTCGGGATTTTTGGGAATTTTTTCCACCCATAGAAACCGCAGTTACACGCAATTCTAACAAAGATAAGTGTCTACTACAATCATTCTAAAACTATAGATCGGATAAACGCAAAATGCCACAAGGTCCGGATAGTTCATTTAGACTGGCCGTTAGTTTGAGGGTGAAGTGTGGTACCAGACAACAACTTTGTACTCATAGCCTTCAAGAAGACTTCCCAAAACTTGGAAGTGAAACGCACATCACGATGAGGCACAGCAGTCACATGCATACCATGTAATCGAATAATGTAGTTCATAACGCCTCAGCGAGCAGATTCATTATGAATTTCCACTCAGGTTTAGTGAAAAATTACGCCGAAAAGGCTAAACAAACACTCAAGAGCCAAAACAAGTCCATCAAATCTAGAGTATAAGATAACTGGATTGCACGTATATATCTTGCTACAATTATAGCTTCCGAAATATTCAATCACCTACAGTAAAGATTTGTTTAGCAGAGTATTTGTTAAGTGATTGAGGAATTAATGGTCACAACTTAAACTTTAATGTCCGAGCAATTTTCCTAGACGGTCTGTCTACATCAAAAATAATGTGAAGTGCAGTAGGGAGGACACGTACCCAAGGATGATTGGAATGCCTTCTGGCATAAAGAGGTGAATATGGAATCATAGTCAGAGTAAATGCTGATCGAAACGCCAGAAAATCTGATAAATTCAAGAATGAGCAATTTTACGAAGAGATCTATATGTTGTCCATCTGAACCAACAGAAAAGTGAGTTGACTTGTTAAGTCAATCTATAATCATCGAAACATCATCATAATCTCCACATGTACAAGACACCTCGTACTAGGAGCTTATGGTGATATTTCCCTATCTTTATTTGGATACAAGAAGTGATTATAACCACTTGAACGATTTCTTAATGATTTGTAAGTAACGTCATATCAATACTCGTGAATTCCAACTGGAATGAAATAAGACAGGCTGAAAGTGTTCAAGGATATATATGTCTTTTGTTGCGGTAAACAATAATTACACTTGCACAACCGGAGTAATACATGATAATGCAATCGTAGACGTTGATTTGGGTTTTCTTTTTTCAAGTAAAAATGATAATTGTTGAGTTAAAGTCATGAGTAAGATAGTTCATTTCGTATGGTTCCAACCATTGGAAACATAAGCGATACTCTGTCACGCTACATCGGTACGCAACCCAAGCGTTCAGTGGAACGTCACAATAGATTCCAAAATAATCGGTGTCATCGAAAAGCGTACGAACAAGGGTAATAAATAGACAACACCTCAGTTGTCACAACTTTAATTTTATTCCACATCTCAGCTAAACTGATTTTCCTCAACCAACATGAAAGGAAAAACACCACTGCTGAAGAGTCACTAACAAATTGCCGATAAAATCAACAAGGTCAAGGATATCGCATATTTCACAACGATTTGTGAAATATGAAATTTTCTACATTTGCTTTTTTTTTTTTTTTTTCGGAAATTGACAAGAATGTCGTCTGCTGAGATCACATCTTCCAAGAAAAGTACCGATCTAAACAAAGGTAATATTTGAGGAATTTGGTATAAAGCTGACTCTCGGTACTTAGAAAATTTGCTCTCATTGCTGGGATAGGTGAGGAAATCGTCTGTAAGACCACCACAAATTCGACAAGTTACAGAAGAAAACTCGAGTTCCAAAAGTTGGTCGGGTAGACCATCAATTTGAAGTATAGGTTAATGATTTTAATCATCACCCGATTGAGTTGCTAAAATCTAGGTACAATCCCATGGTTTAGTCTTTCACCTTCGCGAATAGATTTGAGATTCCCAAGATAAGGTGTTTGGTGGGGTAAATTCTAAATCGGTAAGCTTTCGTAACTAAGTTTTCACAATGATGTAGGGGTTGTTCGAAAAGACACAAGGAAAATTGGTGTAGTAAGAGAAAGTGGATAGATGGTGTACCTCACTTCACCATTTGGTGATATCCCAGGTAATTTTTTTAGAAATGACGCCAAAGGTATACATCCTCGAAACATACCATACTACTAGGCCTGGCAAACGGGTCGTGTCTATCGTGTTCGAGTCATTTTCGTGTAACAACTGTTATCTTAACGGGTCCTTAACAGGTCGAGTAAAGTGACCCGACCCGTTAAGAAAAATATTTTTTTTTCTTAAATTTGCACATACCACACATTGCCACAAAAATATTACTTCAAAACATTAAAACACATTTGTCGTTTAAGTACTACATCTGCAATAAAAAATAAGAGACTAATAACTACTAGTCTATTACAAAATATTAAATGTGTAAGGAAATGCAAAATGAAAGAGTTTTTATTTTCAAGGTTGTGAAGCCTTTCTCAAAAGTTTAAACCTTGCCAATGGAACTCAAAGCTTGCATGTTATTCCTTTTACAAAATCCTCAAATTTCACCGATCCTCATGAGGAAATTGTATTGGAACTTTGGCTTGATCTATTGCCTTCAAGAGTTATGTTGATGATGTTTTCAGTAAGGTTTTCCGCATTAGAACTCTCTTCTGCATAAACTAAGTATAGAAAAACCAAACATTCAAAGCCATTTGAATTATGAGAAGTTTACCAAAATAATTATGAAAAGAAATAAAACAACAGTACTATACCATATAAAAATATATTACCACCTTTTCCAAATAGCCAATCTCGTGTGCACAACAAAAAAGCTTGAACTGTTTCTGGTAACAATGAATTACAATATTGATCTAGTACTCTACCCCCAATACTAAATGCAGATTTTAATGCAACAATTGAAATGAGAATTGTTAACACATCTCGTGCTAACTGAGAAAGTATCGGATAATGAAAACGCTCCATTTGCCACCAAGAAAGAACATCTATGTCTACTTTTCTATCTATTCTTTTATCCTCCAAATACTTCTGCAATTCATTTTTTTCAATCGAACTTGAACCATCGTAATTATTATCAAAATCCTACATCATAAAAAATAAAAACAAAAACGCAATAAGAATCATGCATCATGTCAATTTCAAATATAATATCAACATTTTTTATAGTACTACTGCTACAAATATATAAAGTAAATAAAAATATACGTTGTGTTCCATCAAGTAGGGACATCTTGTCTCAAACCTCTCCTACTATCCAGCAAAATATACGTTGTGTTCCATCAAGTAAGGACATCTTGTCTCAAACCTCTCCTACTATCCAATATCCCTACTTGTCTAACACATTCATAAAATTTTAGTTTCCTAGCCTCAAAGCCTTTTATGTACTTGATGCATTCACGAATCTTTATCACCGAAGAATCAATTTCTTTAAGTCCATCTTGGACTACCAAATTTAAAACATTAGCACAACAACGCACATCAACGCACATGAAAGAAGTCACCACTCATCACGAGAAGACTTCTAAGATTCAATTGATTCTTCAAAATGCTAACAAAAGAAATATTTGAAGAAGCATTATCCAAAGTAACAAAAAATAACTTCTTCTCAATTCCCCACTCAGTCACCAATGCATTAATTTTCTCAGATAATGCAACACCAGTATGCGGAGGAGGCATGTGACAAAAACTTAAAATTCTTTTATGTAATTTCCAATCTTTGTGTACAAAGTGAGCATTAAGACTAAGATACCCATCAGTGTATTGCAAGGTCCATAAATATGATGTCAAACAAATTATACATTCAACTGAGCCTAACAAATTATGAAGCCTTTGTTTTGCATTTTTGAACATCCTTAACACACAGGCTTTAATTGTATTTCTACACGGTAACTTAATATCAGGAGATATATATATGCAAACAAAACCCTAATTCCCTCATATTTTGAAAAACTAAAAGGAAGATTATGCTTGATGATGGCCTCTACCAATAAGCCATGGAATACCAAAGCATCAAAGTTTTGGGAACATAATTCAGACACTGACAATAATCCACCAGTCGGTCCAGGGCATGTTTTCAAATGTCTATTCATATTACCCGTCCCATGATGACTATCATCTATTACCAGTTTCTTACAATCTTTACATTGAGCATGACTTTTACCATCTTTAAAAATAGTAGTCAATTTGTTGAAAGTTTTCCAAACAAGAGACCTGAGTGTTCACTTACCTAATTTGATCACTCTAGCCTTTTTCTTCGCCGGACTTGTATTTGTATCTTCTGTATTTTCACTTCCATGATTAGGTTGTATTCCCATTGTAACTTCCACTGACCCTCCATCACTAAGGTTCGTAAAATCTTGCTCTTCAACATCCATTGCTAAACAAAACTGTAAAATCTTGCTCATACCAATTTCATACCATATCCATTTCAATTTCAATTTCACATATCCATATCCATTCAAATTCACATATCCATTTCAATTTCAATTTCACATATCCATATCCATTTCAATTTCATATATCCATTTCAATTTCACATATCCAATTCAATTTCACCTATCTCTATCCATTTCAAATTCACATATCCAATTCAATTTCAAAATCCAATTCACATATCCACAAATCACAATCCAATTAAAATTTACTTTCAAATTCACAATTCAATTAAAAATATCTTGCACTTGCAAGTTGCAACCTTCCTTAAATTCTTTGCTTGTTCCAAATCTCTAAATCTGGAAAACAAATATAGACCCCACTTATTAAATTCAAGTAAATAGACCCTCAATGAAATATAGATACAAATGAACTCGCAGCATTCACAATATTAAAAAAAAAGACCTGCCTAACAATTGCCAATACTTGGGATAAATAATTAAGACATTGCATCTACTATAGCAAAACAAAAATAGGTGGGGCATCACTATTCTGTCATTGCCTAACTCACAAGCCACCTGAATTCTAACCTCCCCAGTACCCTGATAACATATCCCCTATATATATATATATATATATGACATTAAGTAATGAATCTCACCTTACGGCTTACAATAATACTAAATGGCATGACATAATAAAGTTAATTTACATAACTACATCTATACTCCCAAATTCCAATGCTTGATTCTATTTCTGCCTCGTCCTTTTGTGATTTTCAAGCTTGCGAAGCCAACACGAAGCACGCTTGCTCGATCGTTGGGTTTTTTGAATGTTTGTAAACATGCCCTAACCCAGAAACTCCAAAATCTCCAAAATCAGAAAACCCCAGAAAATCCCCGGGTATTAGTTTTAATTTTAACAAAAACCCCAAATCACTAGTTTTTGAAAAAAACATAAAATACCCAAAAATATAAAATTCATACCTTTAGCATGTGCTTGCCTATGTGTGGTTTTCTTGTGGCTGCCGGAGTCGAGTTGAATGAAGTGAAAGGAGAAGGATGTGAGAGAGATGGGGATTAAGGAGACGGTGCAGGAATAAGTTTGGACTAGAGAGATCAGAGTGAATGAGAGAGAAGAAAATGATAGCCTCCAACCTAATACACAATGGACGGCTGAGATTAAATCTTAGCCGATCCAATGGTCATCAATTTTTTAAATTTAATTTAATATATATATATATAATTATTATAGTTTTTAGGGGTATAAAATTGTTAAATTAATATATATAATTATTATAGTATTTTTTTTTTTTAGGGTTATAAAATTATAAAATTAATATTTTACTTATCGTGTATCGTGTTACCTACATGTATACTCAAACCAACCAGTTATCTTAACAGGTGCTTATTGGGTTACCCGATAACAACCCGATTTGTGTCATGTCGTGTCGTGTCGACCCGAACACCTGTTAATTTTGTGTCGAGTCGTGTCGGGTTATCGTGTCGTGTCGTGTCGGGTTATCGAGTCGTGTCAGAAATTGCTAGGCCTACATACTACTTCCTTTCTATACACCACGTAATAAAAGGTTTTCGTAACTTTCTCAATACTTATTTCGCTCTTACAACGGGAATTTAACTCGTGCTCTGATTCTAATGTTTGTCGATGAAAGTGACCTCAAGGATGACTAGTCAAGAATGTTTGGGTTACCTAAATGGGTGATGTGGTTAAAACAACTACGGGTTTACTATCCTCCTACAAGGCTTGCCCTTAAGTTTCCACTATTTGAATTTCTTCGACTCAGATAGTCACTGTTAATCGATATATCAGTCGTCCCGCTAATTAACGGACATATGATATTTTGATATTGTTTGCTACCTTGAAACTGTGAACTGTCTTTCTGGCATAAAGGTATCACTCCCAGATACTAGTACATGTGTCCGGTATCAGAAATCATACCGCCTGAACACTGGTTAACAGTTCCTGGATATCATATAGTATCGTCAATTAGTGGCATCACCGTAGGCTGATTACATATTAGAGCCTACTTGGTAGATGGTTTCGGACAATTGGTAAGGAACTAGTCATGTGAGGTGCTTTCATTAATTCTAGGGAAAATTGATTACTACTTCTGGAATTTCTACTACCTGAAGGTATAACAACTAGTACTCACAAGCCTATACTCATCAAAATGATGAGTACAACATCAAAAGGAATTTTAGGATAATGTTGGTTGAAATGTCCTGAGGCCGGAAAAAGGATTTGCTAATAACCTACTTTAGAATAGACTTAAATGGAAATCGATTTTCCTCCTGAAGATCTGAAATTTTGAATACGCTTGAAAGATTTGTAAAGTTGGGGAACAAAGGTGACTGTCCCCCAGAAGTTCTTCCGTCGAGTGTTACCACTTTAGCACCACATTTTCACTCAAGACATTTCCAAAAATTTCGACGAAAAGTAAACTTCATAGGAATTCTGATAGGTGGTATTCCAACGGGTACTAACAAGGAATCAAAACTATTTCAGGTTTCCTATCTCGAAAGGGTTGGTAAAGATGACAAGATAATAGTAGTGGAATTGATGAATAAAGTCTTCGATGGTACGCAATTACTAACACAATAGCCCTACTTCAGGGCCACAAGCTCATCTCCAAATCAGGATTTTCCTTGGCAGGAAGGTTCTTTGTTTAAAGTCTAAAGGTGGTCGCCGAAATGTTCATCTAGAACATCGATAAGTCATCTAAACTACCCAAAACTTAGGGAAAAACTAACACATTTTTCATATTTGGCGAGGTGGCAAGATTCAACATGTAGGTTCAAGAACGAAGAATGTTCACATCAAGCGTATGATGAGCGTAGTACTGCCCAAACTTATGCTCTGATACCAAACTGACATACCATAACACAGAATATCCACCTGGACTTTGAAACGAGCCGTGCTAGCCGACACCAGGAGGGTGACGAAGCCATAAAGTGTAGTGATGTGAAAAATGTGAATAAATTTAAATCTAAAGTGCCTAAATATAAGAATGCAATTGTGAGCAGAAATGAACCCATTTCACACATGATGTTAGAGCATAAGAAAAATACAGTATAGTAAGATAAGAATTATACCATCGAAGGTAATCTCCAATACCAAGATTTGCCAAGAATCTTTATCGATACGAAAGCTCAGCAACTAAAACTTGGAGGGGCGAAAAACAAAGATGAGTGGGCCTAAAAATAAAGTTTTGTAAAAACCTTTTTGAAAACATTATAACCCCTCGCTGTAAATCAAGTATAGTTTCTGAAATATACATACTACGTATAGTAAGAAAATACTACCATAGCCTGTAAAACCTCAAGAATTCGATACGGCACAATATTTCGTAAGTAAGCATATGACGTCTATAATCACATAACCTCACATAAGAAAACATATCATATGGAGTGCTCATCAACACATGCTGATACATGAGTTTATGCAGAGATATTCTGACATAAATAGGACTGGGTGTAACGAAGTTATATGCTCTAGTACTACAATCACGTGAAGACTAGCACTATGAACAGCACATACGAGTCCTAATTGCCTATAGCAATCTAGGACAAGACTGACACCTACAATGGATCCAAAGTGAGTGTACGATGTGATGTGCACACGTGAAAGCCTAGTCATGGCCTGGGCGAGTACTAACACCGTGTAGCAAAGATGAGCAGATAACGTAAACAAAATCATACAACGGTAAATCAATAACTTATGCCAACATAATACTATTCACTGCTATAAATATAAATAAGGTAATTCTTATAAACATTAGTCTAATCTAGGCATACGTAGGAAGTTCTTTTTCAAATGTATAAATGGAAACTAAATAAGTATATAATATTTGAAAGTAAAGATCTACTCACATACACTTGCGAGGCCACAGCCGTTCGAGCTAGGATAGCTGGAATCTCTGATATTAATCGCACCTAACATAATATTGGGACCCATTAATAAAACTCAACTAAAACGATTAAATTTGGTAAAACAGAGTGTGGATTTAGAATCAGAACGTCGATATACGCTAAGAAGGGTCCCGGGTAATTTTCGTAAAAAGTCAATGAAAAGTCAACGGTCAACCCAAAAATGTCAACCGAGAAGCTCCAATAGTCAACTACATTAAAACTTTAGAATTTCACTAAATGGATACAAAAAATGTACTCCAGGAGCCGAAATTAGCCTAGGAGCGTTTTCCAGAAAATTCCTAAAAAGTCAACACGTGGAATATTCCCAGAATATTCTAAGCCCATTTTGGAACTGGACTAGGCTGGAACATCAGCCTAAAGGTTTGGCCTGGTGAGGCTAAATATTTAGGCCGAAAACTTTGGACAGGGTTTTGGGCCTAAGGCGCCCTTTGTTTTTTTTCTTATTCTTCTTAGGCCAGTTGTCGCTGCAACCGTCGGAATCTAGAAAAATAAAGGTCAGGATAAACCCCGGCTCTGACCAACCAAAAACTTCACTAAACTCAGCCTTCCCATATATCAAATCGAAGCTTAGAAAACAAGGAATTGAAATATACCTTTGGTTTCCTCGGCTGTGGTTGGAGTTGGTTGGAAAACAGCTCGTAAGCAGCCGGAAAATCTGGGAAGTTCCTCCCCATGCATTTCTTGGTTTCGTTGGGTTCTAAATAAACTCGCCGAAGAAAATGGCGATGCTAGTCTCGGCTTAACCGTTCTGTGTAATGGGGAAGATAAGAAGCTAAAATAAACGGTCCAAGGTTTTATGTTCGATTCCTAGGTTTTCACAAAGGAGAAGCGATGATAGCCTGGTGGTATGTCAACCTTGCCAGAGTCAGCCGTGGCTGATGATCACTATTCATGTTTTTGTGCAGTGGGCACAGAGTTGAAAGAGTGAAAATGAGGGAGTTTAGAAAACCAGAATGGACGAGTGGTGATACTTTGGTATAGTTTATCTTTGATGGGTACGACAGCTTCGTCGTTGGTCGTTCCTACATTTGCAGATAAGACAGGTTAAAGGATTGGGAGAGATGAAGGGAAAAAGAAAGTGCAAAGTTTGAGAGTCAAAGGGGGAAAGAGAGATAGTGCAATGAGATAGAGAAATGGTATGGGACGACAAAAAAAAAAGGTGGAGAAATGAGAAGGAAACACGGGAGATAGGTGATGGAATAGGGCGTGGGCCCCACTTGGCACACAACTCAAAGTCGCTAATGAAGAAACAGAAAATATCTCTCGTAAAGTGAATTTACCAAAACGTCCATCACGCTCCATAGTTTATAAAATCTTCATTGTAACTCCAAATTTAGTTTTGCTTACGCCTATGCGTTCATACCATCGAGCACTTCGAGAACACGGTAAAATAGTACTTCATACGAGTCACGAAAAGATGATCAACGAAGGTCAACAATCTCACCTCTAGGGTCATTGTCGTCAATTTATACTTTAAAATTTATAAAATCGTAGAATTAGGGATGGGTTATCACATTAAATGTTGTTTTTTTTTTCCTTTATTTATAATTTTTTATTAGATTACATAATTTAATTATTTTAATTGAATTATAAACTAATTAATAAACAAAAAAATTTATTTGTTATATGTGCATATGTTCATACAAGTCGAAATGTTCTTATAATATCCAAATATACAATAAACTACAAAAAAAGGTTATTAAAGTCTATTGCATCTGCCTGTTGGGTATTTCTGGATGGAAAGGCTCGAAGCTCAAAGGTGGCTGAGGAGCAGTTGGTGGCTGAAGAGAAGTTGGTGGAAATTGGAAGTCGAACAACTGAAGGGCTTGTAAGATCTAGGTCATCTTATCCTTCTAGGGTGCAAGCCTCTACTTCAGGTTCGCAACTTCCTGCGTCAACTCAGCGACATATCTAGAAGATGTGACAGTAGTGTTACGATGTCACGCATACTTATCCCCCATACAACCTTACAAAGCCTCTAACCAAGGGTTTCATCCAGGGTCTTAGTCAGGATTTGAAGCCCTGCTTCCTTGCTAAGAGTCACGTCATCGATCGAGGTCTCTAGGGAAAGCTACGATACCACCTCCTTGATAACAGTCTTACTCTTCTTCACCATAGTAGCCTGCAATAATAAGAAAAACATATTAATATTAACCAATCTTTAATTATTTTTTATACTACTTATAGATGTAAGAATTTTAACAACTATATATACTTACATGGAGTTACTTAATAATCTCATCACTCGGTCAAACATAGACTTCATTGAACATGTCAATCTCTGGGAACTTAGAACTGTCCTAGAATATAAAAAAAAACAAAAAAAAGTTAAGAAAAATGTTATTAATCCTAATAGAGGTTAATATTTATTAGAATTAAAAATGAATATACACTTACCTTCCGTCGTTGCTCTAGCCTACCGGAAAAAGGTCTCAAACCGGACTAGTGGACAAGTTTCTTTTTTGACTGGTTGATCTTGTTGGCTTTAGGTCTCTTCCATTCAATACAAGATCAACGTATTAGCGCATCTATTTGAAGCAAAACATTAAAAAAAATTAAAATATTACTTAAAATATTAATAAATTATTATTAAAATATTATTATTAAGCTTACCAAATATTTATGCTCCTAAAAATGCTTGCAGAGCCACTCCCAATTCTCCGGGCGCTCCACCAACTCCTCAAGGCAACCCTCTAGGAGAGTGGTCTTCGGATCATCATATAGCTCATAATGCTTGTGGAGCTCGATCTTCCACAATTGGTACCAGGCTACGAACTACCCATATTTGTAGGTGGGCATCTTGTCATTAATGTCCTCAAAAGGATAATGCTAAGGAGACCAAATTTTTAAATCAAATGATGTGTCACCAATAAAAAAAAATAAGCATGTTAATCAATACTTAAGTAATAATTCAATCTTTAACAACCATATCATTTGGTTTACAAAATTTGGTTTAAAATTTTGGTCTCCCTAGCATTATCCTCCTCAAAATTATAGTTTGTATACAAATAGGAAAATATTAAAATAATATATACTTCTATTAATACTTCTATACTTTATCGAAAAACGAATAAAAGTTGAGAATTTGTAAACTTACCAATAATTGATGGCGCACCACCTTCATCATGCTGACATTAGCCAACACCTTGACAAAAGGCTGGGCGCATCTTGCTTGGCCATTTGGACAGGTTTTGCATAGCCCACCAATTGCCCTTGCAAATTTGGATCGATGGAGGTTGCTTTATGGGTTAGAGGGCATCTTTTGGGCCCTTCCCCTTGCCTTTCACCAACCAATGGAGATGCTCCAAGAGAGCCATGATTTAAATATGTTTTACAAAATGTTCACATCTCATATTTTTTTTAAATGTGGTTTACAATAAGTTGATCATCCATATTACAACCTCTCCACTAATTGAAAACACATATAAGGTATAAAAATTCTAATGACGGGAGGCTATTGATAAAAGCTTGGGAGCGTCAAGTTACAAGTTCTGAGGAAAAATTAGCAAACACAATCTTTAAAACAAATACATGAATAATATGAGGTTCAGCCCTTCAATACCAAATTTTCTACATCCTTCTCCTATAGCCAGGGCCAACCTTGAGGGTAGCTAAAGTAGGCGGGCCGCCTAGGGCTCCCACTCCGGAGGGGCCCCCAATTTTTATTTTATTTTGTATATAAAATTAATATTACAAACTTTATGTCCTTTGAAATAAGAAGTTTACAGACATTGAGTCCTTGAGTCTTTGCTTATGGAATTTTTTTAACCATTCCAATTATTGTTACATCTGCAAAAAGAAGTTTTTCACAATTAAAGTTGATCAAATCTTATCTTCAATCCACTATGTCACAAAGAAAGATTGAATAGATTAGCTATTTTATCAACTGAAAAAGAATTGTTTGAAAAATTAGATTATGTAAACTGGACATTTGCATTTAAAAAGCTAGACGTAAAATATTTAAGTAATGTTTGTATATCTTTCTTCTTTTGATATTAATTTTTAATAATATTTGATGTAGAAAAATCTAAATAGATTTTTCATGTATTTAGCAAATGTTTTTTTATATACATATTAATGTATAAAGGGTCAAGGGTCAGAGAACTAAAGGGCCTCACTTTAAAGACTCGTACGGCCCTCAAATTCTCAAGCTGGCCCTGCCTCTATACACACACACACACACACACATATATATCAGAGGAAGCTTCCAGCCACTCTACCACCACCACCAGTAAAACAAGAATCAAGCCCAAATTCTTCATCGGCCTTAGCCATTACCAACCGTTTCACTCCCTTCGGTTCCATAATAGGAAACCATAGGCCAAACTACCAAACCACGTCCTAATTGTCAAACGGCATTAGTCAGTCAATCTGATCCCTATTCAACCCCAACATACCAACCATCATTATCCCAATCAACCAGTTATACCAAAACATCACCATATGTCAATAAAAACCCTAATGAATACCTTTTCAATATCCCTTTCAATCTCAATCAAGAACAAAAACCAGAAAAATTAGCCAAAATAGTCTTTCCACCCAATTTCCATTATGATCCTACAGAACCACATAAAACATTGAAATACTATCAAGCCATCCTCAGTGAAACTGAGTCCGTTTCAATCAAACCTCTCTACAGCAAAACCCATGAAAACAAAATCCTCTACCATTCTCTTTACATTGGAAGGTTCAGATTGGGGAATCCCCCTTTACAAAACCAAACCTCTTCATACCCAATATATCCACATTCCCAATTACAACTACAATGACTTTGATTATATTGATGTATGGACTAACATCTTTCTCCATCAAGCAAAAGACTTTAGTCATTCATGGTTCATTAATTTTGACAAGAGTTTCAAATTAAATTTTCCTGCATGGTTCCCAATATGGTGGTCAACTCACGACCTAACAACCAGTCTTCTACCAGAACTTATGCTGGTCATCTTTGCCAGTTTCCAACAAAAATTTGACAAAAACCGATTCAACTACAGAATTACACTTCTCCCAATATTCATGGCCAAGTATAAAGTCTTATGGATCATAAAGTGGAATTATCAAGTTGAAACAGGTGAAGTCTACAGAGCCAGATCAATGAAGTGGTGGGATAAATTCAACTATCAAAAGACCATTAGTTAGGTCCTCACCGAATATCCCATTACTCCACCTCCAATCATTCCGGCACAGCCAACACATCCATCTCAGCCAGTTATCCCAGAACAGTCATTATCGGACATTAGTCCATCATCATCACTCAAAGGAATAACCAAGTCATCCAAGTCAACTAGTTCAAAAAGCAAAGAAAAAGCCACCCAGCTCAAAGACCTACCTCAACAATTACTTGCAGAAGCAGCGATGCTTCATACTGAAGAAGAAGAAGCTGCAGAATTCAAATCTTCAGACACATCCTCACAGCAACCAGCCAACTCAACAAGCCAAAAAACACAGTTAGCAAGTGGGCGGACTACCAAGATTCCCAAGACCCATTTGCATAAGGTTATGTGAGAATTTCAGTCATCTTTCCAAAATCAACCATGTGAAGTGTTCAGGTGTTCAAGCATTATTCGCACCAATAATTCCATGGAATAATTCAGTTAGCTAGCAAGTTCCCACCAATGATTCTAACAAATTTTGGAGTCATTCAATCATTCATCCCGTGCTTCCACAGTAAAAGCAGCAATTATTCCAACAACTTTCACTGTTCATCAATAGTGAAAAGCAAGTCTTCCAAGCCCTTTTCCAAGTCTATAAGAAGTGGACTACGGAGAAGAAAGAGGAAAGTTCGGAATTTTCACAACTTCTCAATCAAAAGTTTCTTTGAGTTCACACTGTACCCAAATAAATAAAAAATTGTAAACACTTTTAATTTTAAAATGTCAAGGATTCCTGCATACAACAATATCCTTTTCATCAGTCATTTTCTTATTTGCTGACTTAATTGTAAGTTCCAGTGTAAGTTTTGCAATATAACTTATTTTCAAATTATATTTGCATCATTATTTTGAATTCATTATTTTCATTATGAAGAATATTTTCATAACAATTGATTTTGAATGGCATAAAATCCATACTCACAGTCAATTCATCAAGTACCTCAAGTTCAAGGTAAACATCAATCAATCATTCGTTCAATTCTTGCTATTTGTTTATAATAGTTGGTTTCATGGCATCTTTAATCCTGGTTATCCTCCACATCAAGTTCCACATAATTCAATTAACAATTCATTTAATAGTTCATTCAATCCTAATCATCATTGCCCTTGGTATAATTGTCCTCATCGTTATTATTATCACTAGTTCTGCCCCATTTGGTATCAGAGCCAAGTGAGTGGTAATTGAGTTATCATCTTTATAATTACTACATTTGTTCATCTTTCAATTTTCATTTACAGTTTATCTTATTTGTTAACCTTCTAAATAGGATTGTTTACTCTCAACCCAAACAGTAAAGCGTGTTCCAAACAATAAGTCCATAAGATTGGCATGAGCGGAGAGGGAGTTTAGCAAATACGTGAGGAAGGTAAAGCCAGTAAGATTTTTGCATATTGAAAACCTGCATTTTGAACAATATGAGTAGATTATTTAGATCTAATTCAACTGCCAGCACTAGCTCCAGATTCAGTTTAAGTAGAATTCCAAACATAGTAAATGAAGAACAAAAATTAGAATTTCAAACGGATCACAATGTTGACTTTGGAGATTGGAATATCCCAAAGGTTTCTAGTAAAAACATTTACAAAAAGAAATGGTCAGTAGCCTCTTTTAGAAGTGAAAACCACGTCAAAACAGTTGAAAAAGCTTATGCTCTTAGTAAAGAACATGAAACTTGTCAATTATTCACACCAGAACAAATCAGAACTCGTAGAAAAGATGGTTATAATTACATTCACATGGGTGTAGTCCAAATAGCAATCAAGCCTTTAACAAGAAGATGCCTCAATACCTTTATTTTGTTATGTCTCTGAGATGCAAGATTCACTGACTTCAATGATACTATTCTTGGAATGATTGAGTCAAGTCTTTACAATGGACCAATTCATTTTGATTGCTTCCCAGATCTCACAATAAGTCTTTCAGACCCCCATATGCTGAAAGCACTCACATTAAACATAAAAACTTTAGGGTACCAAGTACTCAAAGGAGTCCAACCATTAGCTTTAAATTTTAGAGTTTACTACAAAGTCACAGGAACAAACATGAATTTCCAAACCTTAATCAAAAGTCCTCTAGACCATACACTCCTAATCCAAACTAATCAAGAAAACACCAACATCAAAATACCAGAACCATTAGGTGGTCAAATATCAATCTACCTTCAGATTGGTGCTCGATCAATGAAAGCAAACCAGTTAGTATCCAAAATAGTTTAGTCAACTTAGACAACATAGAACAATATTTTGACGAAACAGTTAAAATCAACTTTGACCGTCCAGCCAGAAAATCTAGTGTCCACTTACACTCACACAAATCTTTAGAACCAAGTAGAAATTTTTTTTCTGGATCCACATCAACCGATATGGTGGGCCGAGATCAAGATTTAATCAACTCAATAGTCAATAGAAAATTAAAAGCAGTAGAAACTAGCTCAGCATTCACCTAACAAGAATTAATCAATGACCTAATTAACATAAAACTAAAGTCAATATTAATAGCCTCTCAGGTGACTCACCCAAGATATCAGCCCAATACTCAAAACCAAGGAGAACAAACCTCTCCAACAGAATCCGACTTCGAAGCAAGTCAAATCAACCACCAATTAGTCGTACTGAATAAACCATTCAAAATTTGATGAAAGAAACTCAATGCTGACATCGAAGCAACAGAAAATATTCCCAAAAGGAATATTTTTTTAAATAAATATAAAAAAGGACAAAAATTGGACATTTACAATAAATGGACCAATTTCATGAAAAAGCACATATTTGAAGTATTTTTGTCCGATTTCGTTGAAAAATATTACAAGTTTGAAAAGAAGTTAGAAGTCATCACCAATGAAAATTGGGTTAAAGAAGACAAAACTATAATCTCCTCTAGTCACCCTCCACAAGAAACAATTTTAATTACAACTACAAACACATAAGTACCAGCTGTAAATTATAAACCAATTAAGCCATGATCATCAAACTTCATGATTTTCACATATAAATAAAATGAGGAAATACATTAAACAACCAAGCGTACCTTGGTCCATGACAACAAACACTATGAGATCCCAATAGGATTCTGTTGATGGAGGAGGAAATAGGTGTTCTCCTTCTTGCCTCTATTTGCACATGAAAACCTAATTTTGTTTTTCTACTATCAAGTGCATATTAGATGGGTATATGCAATATATATTAGTGAGGTAGAGAGAGGACCCGTTTCCATTTAAAGCCCATAATCAATTACCACCCATCACTATAATTCGGTACGAAACATTTCTCATAATTTGACCAATAGGATTATTTACAAATAATAATATCTGTTAAACCCTACATATCATATGGACCGTGTCATGTGGACCACTTTAGAATATTAAAATATTCTTACATTCTCCCACTTGGTCCATAGTGACACATGTTCCTTTTCCAGTTTAACAAATAAACATTAAGCGCGCAGTAAAGTTCAAAATAATCCTTACTATCAATTAGTCAACATAAATACTAATCTTAAGCAATTCACTAGTGTGAGTCATGGCAGTTGTACATCAACAAGCGACATAGTCCCTTCCATGTGCCACAACACTAGCAATTACCTAAAACAGTCTGTTAATGAGAAACATATATATAGGTCCAATAATGTCTTTGTCAGAGACATTCCTGTTATCATTCATCCAATCACATAAATGTATACATATAATGGAAAAGAAGAAACATCAAAAACATGTCCAATTAACGAGCTCAGAGTGTTAAGCACAATATTGTCATTAAACAAATTCTCATAAACAAAATAAAAATGGCAATCATCATGGACTACAACCAAGACCCATTCTTTCAACATGATCATTAAATGCGTTCGGCCCCAGCCCTTTTGTCAAGGGATTTGGGATCATAAGCATTGTGTTTATGTGCTCAATAGACACTCTTTGTTTCTAAACCTCCTCCTTAAGAGTCAAGTATTTTATATCCATGTGTTTAGCACCATTAGAATACTTGTCATTCTTGGAGAAGAAGATAGCAGCAGCATTGTCACAGAAAATTCTCAACGACTTAGCAATGGAATCAATGACGCCAAGCCTTGAGATAAAATTTCGTAACCTTAATCCATGATTTGTAGCCTCAAAGCATGCTATAAACTCAGCTTCCATGGTGGATATAGCAATAGCATCTTGCTTTGCACTTTTCCAGGAAATTGTTCTTCTAGCTAGGAGAAACAAGTAACTAAGAGTTGATCTTCTGCTATCAATACATCCAACAAAATCTGAATCTGAATCTGATTAACCAATAACTTCTAGATTATTAGATTTTCTATACGTGAACATATAGTCTTTCGTTCCTTACAAATACCACATCACTTTCCTTGCAACTTTCCAGTGACCCATTCCTAGGGTTACTTTGGTATCTGCCTAACAACCCAATTACAAAACTGATGTCTAGTCTGGTACAAGTTTGTGCATACATCAAACTTCCTACAACAAATGCATAAGGAATACTTTCCATTTGTGCACATTTCAATTCATTTTGTGGGCATTGCATAAGGCTAAACTTATCCTCTTTCTGAATTAGAGCAACACTGGATGAACATTTTTCCATACCGAATCTCTCTAAAACTCTCTCAATATATGCTTTCTTTGATAGGCCTAACACTCCACGTGATCTATCTCGGCATATTTCAATTCCTATCACATAGGCCGCCTCACTTATATCTTTCATTTCAAAGTTCTCTGAGAGAAACTGCTTGGTCTCATGTAATAGACCAAGATCACTACTAGCAAGCAAAATGTCATCAACATACAAAATCAGAAAGATAAACTTGCTCCAACTGACCTTCAGATATGTACATCGATCAACGATGTTTGCTTTAAAACCAAAGGATACAATGATATTATCAAACTTAAGATACCATTGTCGTGAAGCTTGTTTAAGTCCGTATATTGACTTCTTTAGTTTACAGACCATGTGTTCCTTTCCCTTTAATGCGAAGCCTTCAGATTGACCCATGTAGACTTCTTCTTCCAAACTCCCATTCAAGAATGATGTTTTCACATCCATTTGATGTAACTCTAAATCATAATGAGCTACTAATGCCATAATGATTCTAAAAGAGTCTTTCTTTGAAACTGGTGAGAAAGTCTCTTTGTAATCAACGCCTTCTTTCTAAGTAAAACCTTTGGCCACCAATCTGGCTTTATATCATTCTATATTGCCATTAGAGTCGCGTTTGGTCTTAAAACCCCACTTACACCTAACTCGTTTACAACCTTTAGGCAATTCAACAAGATCCCAGACTTCATTTTGGTCCATTGATTTTAACTCATCATTCATGGCATTAATCCATTTACTAGAACCAATACAGTTAACGGCTTGTGAAAACGAAACCAGATCTTTATTTATTCCTACATCAATGTCAGACTCTTGTAGATATACCACACAATCATCCGAAGTAGCACGTTTTCGTTCTCGTTGAGATCTCCTTAATGCTATTTCTTGTAGTTTTTCCACTATATTTTCACTTGTGATAATCTCATTCTGGAGCAGATGGTCATTAATTTCTTGTTCAACATTGTTTAACGGTTCAACATGTGTAGGAACAACAACTTGCTTAGATATTATAGGTGTAGGAATCTGCACCCTAACTTCATTAATTACCAATTCTTTAGGTTTTTCGCTCCCACTGATTTCACCATTTTCAATGAATCTGGCATTGCCGGTTTCAACAATTCTCATAATATAATTAGGACAGTAAAACCTATATCCTTTGGATTTTTTCGGGTAACCAATAAAGTAACCACTAATCGTTCTAAAATCCAACTTCTTTTCAAGCGGATAATAAATTCTTATTTCTGTTGGGCAACCCCAAACATGCAGGTGCCTTAAACTAGGTTTCATTCATGTCCACAGTTCAAATGGTGTTTTGGGAACTGCCTTACTAGAAACCCGATTTAATAAATATACTACAGTCCTAAGAGCATACGTTCACAATGATATAGCCAAAGATGCATTACTTAACATACTCCTAACCATGTCCATAAAAGTACGATTACTCCTTTCAGCAACACCATTTTGCTGTGGCATACCTGGCATAGTGCATTGTGCACATATGCCATGCTTTTCAAGGAGTTTTGCAAATAGACCAGGACATTGTCTTGATTCATCGTATTTTCCATAAAATTCACCACCTCTATCCAACCTGACAATCTTCACCTTTTTATCTAATTGTCTTTCCACTTTAGTAATGAACACCTGAAGGGCATTCCCTGCTTCAGACTTATCTTTCAATAGATAAATATAGTCGTAACGTGAAAAATCATCTATAAAGGTGATAAAATATTTTTCTCCACCAAAGGATGGAGCATCAAAAGCTCCGCATATGTCTGTATGAATTATTTCAAAAAGCTCTGAACTTCTTATAGCTCCTTTCTTGGTGTGTTTGGTTTGTTTGCCCTTAATACAATCCACACACACATGGAGATCAGTAAAATCTAGGTTCGGAAGAATCTCATTCTTTACTAATATTTCTAACCTTTCTCTGGATATATGACCCAGTCGTTTATGCCACAAGAATGAAGAATTTTCATTATTTAGGCTACGCTTAGTTCCAACATTATGATGCAAGGTCAAAAGTGTTTCAGCAAAATGATTATTGAGCTTTAAATTATACAGCTCACCTATTAGAATACCAGAACCAACAAAAGAGGTATTCTTATATAAATTGAAACATTCATTACCAAACTTTATAAAAATCCATTACAGTCAAGCTTCGAAACTGAAACAAAATTTTTGGAACAACTAGGAGCATAAAGTGTCTGAAATAAATCCAAACAATATCCAATATCCAAAATTAAATGAAAGGTTCCAACAGCTTTAACTGGAGCATTGACTCGATTCCCCATGAAAATGAAATTTTCATTTGGATTTAAAGTTTGGGTCGTAAGGAATCCCTACATCGAATTAGAAATATGAGTTGTAGCACCGGAGTCAACCCATTATAAGGAACTTCAGTTAAATGTGATTCGAAACTTACATAAGCCAAAGGCTCACCTTTCTTTTCGAACCATTCTTTGCGTTTCTGGCAATTCCTTTAATAATGCCCAGGCTTCCTACAGAAGTGACATAAATCACTTTTCTGTTCCTTATCATGAGCCTGCGTAGCATTAGCAAGTCCATTCACCTTGGGTGATCCTCTTTTCTTGCCCTTTCCAGGCTTTCTTCCAAATTTTCTTTCAACTGCTTGACTTACTAAATGAACAGAATGTTCTCCTTGCTGCTTAAGCCTTCCCTCCTCTTGAACAAGTTTAGTGGCCAATTCATCAACATTCCACTTGTCCTTAATAGCATTATAGTTGATTTGAAATGGCCCATACTGAGGAGGCAATGAGTTCAAAATAAATTAAACAAGAAGGGAGTCATCCACATTCATTCCAAAAGTCTTTAGCTTTACTACTATATTAGTCATTTCAAGGACATGCTCATCCATGCTTCGCATACCATCAAATTTCTTGGTGGTAAGCTCAGCCATTAATGTCCTAGCAAGAGACTTGTCAACAATCTTGAAAGGAGTCAATATTTTTCAAGTATTCCTTAGCAGTTTTAGCTTGAGGAAGGCCAGTCTTTATGTTGCTCGCTATAGTCATTTGCATAAACATCATGCTCAATCTATTCAATCTCTCCCAGGCATTATATAAAGATTTTTCCTCAGTGCTACTTGTATTCGTAAGAGCAGCAAGTTTATCAGTTCGGAGTGCTAAATCAAGATCCAGGACACCAAGGTGAAACTGAACTTGCTCACTCCAATCTGAGAAATTTGTTCCATTGAGTGAGGGAATAGATGGAGCAAGCGAATGAAGATAAACAAGCACTAACACTGCAATTCAAAAGTGCTCACAACATTAAGGCTTTGAGTAATAAAAAACACGTGTAATAACAACAAGTGTATTATCATATTCTTCTTTGGGTAGATACTACAACAATACAAACAATCATCGATGCATAATACCTTATTGATAATTGTACATCTCTAATAAGATAGGCTTCATTATCTTTGGATATCCAAACAAATAAAAAATGAAATATACAATTCTCACCACATTCATATCATCAATCATATGAGCAATTAGTCTACAGTTGGGTGACCCTTAAGAACTTATGACAAATGAAAAACATATTACTCATGTACAAACCTTTAAACCATAATAAGGTTTTGTTCGTTCATATGCATCATGCTACCATGAGTAATTGATTAATCATCATTTAATTTGAATCCATGTGATCTTTCTAGTTTGGCCACTTTGGTGAATAACAAATAATTTCGTAAGACGAATTACAAATTAAATGAATGACGTTTATGATCGTAATGATCGGTCATAGGTATTCAAATTACTTTAACTAAGTCCAACTAAAAGAATCGACCAGATTGCATCATAATTCTCGCACCCCAAATATGCAATTCGGCAAAAATTGTAATAAAACTAAGATTACAATTTCTTAATCCCAACATGCATAATCGATACGTGCAAATAAAATATAATCATGTCTGCCTAAAAACAGCAGACATTGAACCCAAATTAACCACCGATTCAGTTAAAGTTCATAATCGTAAATGGAAAATCATGAGAGCTCTCAACTAATCTTTGATATCGCATGTAAATTATAAATCAATTAAGCCATGATCGTCGAACTTCATCATTTTCACATATAAATAAAATGCGGAAATACATTAAACAACCAAGCGTACCTTGGTCCATGACAATGAACCCTATGAGATCCCAATCGGATTCTGTCGGCGTAGGAGGAAATAGGTGTTCTCTCTCTTGCCTCTACTTGCACGTGAAAACCCTAATCATGTTTTTCTACTATCAAGTGCATATTAGATGGGTATATGCAATATATATCAGTGAGGCAAAGAGAGGACCCGTTTCCATTTAAAGCCCACAATCAATTACCACCCATCATTGTAATTCGGTAGGAAATATTTCTCATAATTTGACCAATAGGATTATTTACAAATAATAATATCTGTTAAACCCTACATATCATATGGACAGTGTCATGTGGACCACTTTAGAATATTAAAATATTCTTACACCAGCCACTTCTTTCAAACTTCCAAAAGAAGATGCAGGAGTCAAGCCAGTCATCGAACAAAACAATTTCACAAACCAGAGTCTACACACCAAAGGAAAACAATTAGACAAAATCGAAACTAAAATAGATAGACTTTCTCAACCAAAACCAACAATTAGGGAAAACCCCTTAGTCAACTTCCCAGAGTCTTCCTCTAGCACAATAACTTTAAAAACAATTTCCACAAGTCAGAAAATAGATTAAATGTTACAAGAATTAAAACAAGAAAAAACAGTCAATGTTTTTCAACAACCAGATGAATCTCAACCAAAAACAACTTCTGCAACGTGGGATTCAGAAGGAGAAAGTGAAACAAATTCCATCATAAAAGTAGAAGAAGCTTTTCAAAATCTTGAACTAAAATGAATCACAAACAAAAGAGTCAACCCAACAACTCTTACCAAAAATTGGAATCCCAGGCCAACACATCCGGATATTCAATTTGAGGAAAGAAACATCCAAAATCAATTCTCAGTCTCAACTGATAAACTCTATGAATGGAACATAAATGGATTATTAGAATAAGAACTTTTGAACAAAGTACAACACATCTCCATGGTTGCTAATAGTTATATTACCAATCATAACCTCAGTCAAACACAAGTTGTCGACCTTTTGGTCACTAGATTTACAGGAATGCTCCATTCCTGGTGGGAAAAACATCTCACTGAACAATTAAGAAATGAAATTAAAAATGCAGTCAAAAGAGATGAAGATGGAACACCCATCTTTGATGAGCATCTAGGATGAGGAGTCCTAGATACAGTCAACACATTACTTTTCACCATTATAGAACATTTCATAGGGACACCCAGTAATGTCACCACCAGAATTCATAACCAACTTAGTAACTTAAGATGTCCAACCCTAAGCAATTTTAGATGGTACAAAGATGTTTTCATGTCTACAGTTATGCTTAGAGAAGATAGTAATCAACCATTTTGGAAAGAAAAATTCATTAACGGATTACCAAATCTATTTGCCCATAAAATTAGAAATGTTTTAGTTAATGAAGAATGTATCATACCATAGCATACCCTTACATATGAAAATATTATTAATATTATCCAGAAAGAATGATTGAAAGTGTGTATTGATATGAAAATTACAAAACAAGTCAATAGCCAAATAAAAATTAAGAACATTTTGTGAACAATACGGATTACCTCCTATTGCTCCATCCAACAAAAAGAAAAAATCAGAAGCCTACAATAGATACCCAAATAGGTACTCCAGTAGGAGACATCCCAAATATAACAAATTCAAAAATAAGAATTTTGAAACAAATAAATTTTACAAGAAACCCAAGTCCAGCAAATGGAAGAGGAAACCCTCAGGAAAATTCCACTCCAAAAACCAAGAACAAAAAGGAATTGCTACAAGTGTGGCAAATTCGGTCATTATGCAAATAAATATAGAGTCAAGAAAACAATCAACCAATTGAAAATCTCTAAAGAAGAAAAAACCCAGCTAATCCAAGTCTTAGAATTAAGAGACACATACCATAGTCAATCCGAAGATGATTTAAGTTCTAATTCACTCACATCTCAGTAGTATCCAAACACAAGCACCCATTGGCAATAATGATGAAGAACACAGTAGTTCTTCCTCAGACCAAGAGTTAGAATCCAAATCCATAGAAAATCAAACAGAAAACCTAGTTTTAGGATTACTACAAAAAAATTAGGATTCAGAAATGGTATTCTAAAATAAAAATAATAATTGAAGACTTCCAGTTAGAAACAATTGCCTTAATTGACTCAGGTGTAGACTCGAATTGTATTCAAGAAGGTTTAATTACCACTAAGTATTGCCATAAATCAACAGAAATTCTTAGTGCTACAAATCAGTCACCAATGCAATCAAAATATGAAATCCCAAAAGCCCATGTCTGTCAAAGCAATTTTGTTTTAAAACTCCATTTGTTTTGATAAAAAAATATTTCAGACCCAGTCATTTTAGGTCTCCCCTTCCTAGCTCTCCTATATCCTTTTAAGGTACATAATAATCGTATAACCACTAGAATGTTAGGACAAAAAATCACATTTGAGTTCTGCATGAAAACAGATCTAAAAAAATTAAGACAATTACAAAAAGATAGCATATCGAAAACCATCAATCTAGTTACCAAAAAATCACAATAAATTAATTTCTTAGAAGAAGAAACTAATTACAAAAGAATTGAAGAACAATTAACAAACAAATCTTTGTTACAAAGCATAGACAACATTCAAAAGAAACTTTTTAATGAAATTTGTTCGGATATTCCCAACGCCTTTTGGCACATAAAACAACACATGGTTAAACTTCCTTACAATAAGGAGTTTAATGAAAAGAAAATTCCAACAAAAAAGCTAGACCAATCCAAATGAGTCAAGAAGTTATGGAATTCTGCAAAACAGAAATCCAAGAACTTCTCAATAAATGAATCATTAGGAAAAGTAAATCACCATGGTCTTGTCCTGCTTTCTACATCCAAAAGAACGATGAGTTAGAAAGATGAACGCCTTGGTTGGTCATTAATTACAAACCTCTGAATGAAGTTTTGGAATGGATAAGGTATCCAATTCCTAACAAAAGAGATTTAATTAAGAGACTTAGTCAATCTATAATCTTCTCAAAATTCGACATGAAGTTTGAATTTTTGGCATATTCAAATTCATGAGGATGATAAATACAAAACAGCATTTGTCACTCCTTTTGGTCATTATGAATGGAATGTGATGTCATTCGGTCTTAAGAATGCCCACAATGAATTTCAGAATATCATGAATGAAATATTTAATCAATACAGTCATTTCTCAATTGTTTATATTGACGATGTTCTCATTTATTCCAAATCGATAAATGAGCATTGGAACCACTTAAACATGTTTGCTAGGATAATTAAGTCAAATGGATTAGTTGTCTCAACAACCAAAATTAAGTTATTCCAAACCAATATTAGGTTTTTAGGATACAATATCCACCATTCAACCAATAGATAGAGTAATTCAATTGCAGATAAGTTCCCAAATGAAATCACTGACAAAACCCAATTACAGAGATTTCTAGGATCTTTAAATTATGTTGCAGAATTTTATCAACATCTTAGACAACAATGCAAACCCTTGTTTGATCGTCTAAAAGAAAATCCCTCATCATGGTCCAATGCTCATACTTCCATAGTCAAACAAATCAAATCACATATTAAGACTTTGCCCTATCTTGGCATTCCAACTCCCAATTCATTCAAAATTGTTGAAACGGATGCCTCTAAAATTGGTTATGGAGGCATTCTCAAACAATCAATTTCTTCCGGATTTCCTAAATAAATTGTTCGTTTCCATTCAGGAGTATGGAATCCCGCACAAAGTAATTATAGTACTATTAAGAAAGAAATATTATCTATAGCATTATGCATTAGCAAATTTCAAGATGATTTATTAAATCAAAAGTTTTTAATCAGAGTCGATTGCAAATCTGCAAAACATGTTTTACAAAAAGATATTCAAAACATTGCATCAAAACAGATTTTGCACGATGGCAAGCTATATTAAGTATTTTTTTATTTTGAAATCGAACATATCAAGGTAGTCAAACTTGCATCCCTGATTTCCTAACCAAAGAATTTCTACAGGAGAAGAATGACAGCAAGAAGACCTGATCAGAGGTAATATATATATTACTAAATTCTACTTTCCTCTTGAACATCACCTTGATGATCCGGTGAACAGAAAATGAATATATCAGCCTCTTCTTGTAGTTTAAAGCTGACCCTTTTCTCTATCTTTCCACTACTTTCTTTTCGGCACAAACAAGGATCATAGACATCACTTCTTCCACTTACAGCTTCTGCAAAGAAAAACTGTTCCTATAAGTGGAGGTCACATCATCTGAATCCTCTCCACCTAAAGATGGATGAACCCAATTCCCTCCAGAACCATAGTATTCCCCTTCACTGTTGTTACTAACCCTATTATCAATATCGTCGTTTCGGCACGGCGATGATGCTAAGAACCACTCTTCCAAAGTGAGCTCTTTCTTCTTAACCACTGTCATCTGCTGCCGCTGCCGCTGCTTCTTCGTCTTAGTCTGCTCGTTATCGGACTGCTCTAATTTTTCCCGCATGTTCTTCTTTCCTCCCCAGAAGCATTTTGGCCTCAAAAACTCAATAACTGATGATGTGAAGCTCACATGTTCTTCCTTTACCTTACGCAATGGCAATCTCTCAGGGCTTGGAAACTGGCCTAAGGCAATGGTAATAATTGACACCCACTTCTTTATTTTATTCTCCAATTAGGAGTCACAAAATAGTGCTTATAGATGGAAATGGAATACAGCATTTATATATAGGAAATATGCTTTGTATATTTTTTTATGCTTTGGATTCCTTGGATTCTCCGAAAAATTATTTCGAAATTTCTTGGCAAGGTAACTTAATTCTTATCAACATATTTGCTAAAAGTTTCAGATGGGCCGAGTGTTCCACCAGATATTGTCTCCAACTTAACCACGTGTAATTTAAGAAGTGTGAAGTTTTATCTTAAAAAGTTTTGGTACAATTAAAAATAGAATCATTTGTATATAAATTGTAATTTGTTTGATCAAATCTCCAATGTGGGATTTCCAACATACCTTTACATGTGGGACCATATCTTTAGTAGACCGAGAACTTCCACATCTGGAAATGGAGTTTCCAACATACCTGCACATGTGAATATTGGGCAGTAATGGGGTCCGAAAAGAGTACAGACCCAGTTTTCGAGTCCAAACAAACCTACTATGATATCACATTAAAATTTCAGAGAGACGGGTCGAATGGTCCAACATCAATATTATCCTTAACTAAACCACATGTTGCCTAAGAGGTGTGACAATTTATCCTAAAACCATTTGTATATGATTTGTAATTTGTTTGTTAAATCTTCGATGTGGGAGTTCAAACATTATCTCCTAGACCAGATAGGTAAAGTTAGGGTAGTTTGGTATTGCTGTACTTTTTTTTAAATAAATTGCTTCTGATGTGCTGTGAGAATAAACAGCTGTAAAATAAAGTTGTTAAGTGTTTGGTAAACCTTTTTTTTGTAAAAGTGCTTTTAATCAAATAAATAAAATAAAAAATAAAACAATGTATGAGTGTTTTGTAAACTTTTATATAATTTACTTTGAATATGTTAAATGACTAAAAATGATATAATATTTAGTATGATATAATAATTGTCAAAGGCTATAATGTAAGGGCAAATATTGTAATATTATAAGAACAAGACTTAGCTGCTGAAGAATCAACAGCCCCTAATGCTGAGAACCAATCACGACTGGACATGTGTCCAAATTGTGATTTTTTTATCACAACTCAGACACATGTCGCGCCTTGATAGGCTCTCCACAGGAAGGGTTGCTAATTCTTTCAGCAGCGAAGTTAAACCTATATTATAAAACATGTGGGAGTATACTTGGCATTTGAAAATTTTATTAAATGAACACTGATTACTATACTTTAATAAATAAATAAAATAAAATAAAAAGGCACTTTTTTTAGAAGCATACCACCCTGCTTCTACTTTTCTCTATTTTCTACTTTCATTGGCAACAATTTTTTTTTAAAAAACACTTTCCTTTTTCTTTTTTTTTTCTTTTTTTACCAAACACATTTAATGTTCCAGATTTTTTAATAAGAATTTTTTTTTTTTTTTTTATAAAAGCACCACAATCCGAAACCAACCTTAAAAGAGCAATGTGGATTATATTAATTAGTTAGTTATGAGCAATATGCCAATATAGTCCTGTATTTATGATGACTTTCCGTAAAATTATATAGAGTTAGTGGAATCTAACTGGTGGTCATGGGGTTCTCTTTTTCCTTGTTCGGGGTTTCTCTCATTGAGGTTTTTTCACTATTCTAAAAATCCCCGCCTAGGTGTTAGGCGATTGGCCACCGTCCTGATGAATGCTAAGCATTTGAAAAATAAGAAAGGACACCTAGACCTACTGAGGCGCCCGCCTAGCCCGACCAAATCCACCTAGACACCTACCTAGGTTGCAACTCACTTAGATAGAAAATAGATACCTTTCCTTTTGCATTTTATTGTTTCCAATAAATTATAACAGGCTTATTGAACACTTAAATAAACACATATTATATGTTTGCTCCCCATATTTTCATTATATTCCAATACTTCATAATATATATGTCATTCTATTTTCTAGTTTATGATAAAATTATATATATTTTAAGTATAAACAGACATTTATTTACACAAATACAATAGATTCATTTAAATCCGCCTAGCCGCCTGGCCCTAACCCTCCATCCGACTAGCGCCTAGCGTCTTTTAGAACCTTAATTTTTTTTCGGACAAGATTTTCTCTTAAATTGTTGTTTTCATTTGTGAGTGAGAGGTTTTATGTTTGATTATGTTTAAATGCAAATTTGAACCACATTATTAATAGTCAATTGTAAGGTTAGCCCACCCTCTATTATTGTAGAAAAAAATAAAAAAAAACTATGTATCTTTTTCCTTGTTTGGAATTTCTCTCATTTACGCTAAATAAAATTATTTAAAATATCTTGTAAAAAAAATGCCCCAATTTGTAATAAGCAATAGATATGTAGCACTAGATGGTGATCACCAGGGAACCATAAAAATATCTTTACCCAATTTGTTTTAAAATAAATTTTAGAAACTCTCTTGGATCATCCACCTCTTCCACGAGGACTAATTTTATTAACTGGCTTATTTTGTAGATAAACACAAAGGCATCCTTAGCAGACAAAATTGTTAGTTTACAAACCCATAAGATAAAATAAAGTTAATGCCAATTTAGAAAATAGTTCTAAATCTCAAAGCTAAACTTATTAATTGGGACCCTAATAATTTACATAAGCCCCTTAGAATGGTGAAAATGAAAGATCTATCATTTATATATATATATATATATATATATTTTTTTTCTTTCTTTTTTTTTTTTTTTAAATTTCAGCTTATTTTTGTATCCTAGCTACGAAACACAGTAGTATAACAAAACCTGTATAAGGTTTTCTTCCTGGGTCCATTGAATCTTCAACAATGAAGTACAACAAAATTCTCTTTAGAATGTGATTTTGAATGAGCTTATATAAAACGCACTACTTCTCTTCTTGCCTTATTCTTTTGGGGTAAATCTTGAACTTTATTCATAGTATCATATACGGTTTGTCCATCTATGAAACCTAATGACCATCAGTGATTTTCGTCACATGATTTGTGTTGTCCATGTATTTAGCTCGAGTGTAGCCAGACATGAGGGGGCGTAAGCTAAAGCAAACGTTAACCTCAGCATGCTTCGCATCTCAAGAAAGAAAGTCTAGGAAGGAATTTCGTACCCATCATTATAATTTGGAAAAAGATACACACATTTATCCTCCTACATATCTTTGGTTAGTCATGTCAATTGTGTCCGTTTAATTTATTCAATCCAATGAACATATATAAAAAGGGCTGTCTGGGAAAAATGTGTGTTCAAATCAATTCCCTGTAACTTTAAAGTTTTCTTACTAGTATTAGTATACGAATGAGCAGCATAGATTACCAAGTTTGTTGCAACCAAGACAGGAAATTCAAGTTAAATTATTGATATGGTGTACCAGTTACCGGCACAGGCACCATCACGCTTGTTTGCTACAATATAGATCAAAACTTGAAGAACAAAGAAAGCAACACGTATTTAGAAAGCTCCAAATGCCAAAACATAACATGCACAGGTACAGACGCCACAGTTCACTCTCCAATTTACCCTCACTGTTTCATACATTATATCCCTACTGCAGTAACAAGTAAAAACGCTAAACTTCGACAGAGCTGTGTAACCTACAGTACTCTCCCTTATTAATTATGGTGAAGCCGGAACTGTGTCAGTGCCAGAAATGTGGGAGGCAGCATCCTCTTTTGCCATTTCAACGTAGTTCATAGGAGCGACGGGCCTAAGATCTCTCTTCCCATCTTTCACTACAGACCTGCTTCCATTTTGATGAGCATTAAGTGAAAGCCGTCTGCTAGGAGTTCCATTGGGGCCACCATTTGCACGAGGACCTACTACCTTCTTTGTGCCAACTGGTCGAGCAGGGCTAGGCTTTGAACCAAATATGGTTTCTTGTTCTGTATGTTGTAGCTCTTGGTACTTCTTCTGATCCTGCAAAATCCATCGGACATAATCCCATTTGATACATGATGACAATAAAGTCAGACTGCTATGTAATAACCAAAACCATACACACTACAGTAATGTCAGACTACGATTTGGGTCAAATAAAACACAACTGGTTTCATACTCAGGCACATATCAGAACTCGTACAATGATCAGTGAAAATGTAATCACCTCATATAATCATCAATGAGCATTTGATTATCTATTCAAGTAAAACGTACCCTCATCCTCCGCTTTTCTTCTTCTCTTTCTTGCCTCAGCATGGCATACTCATCCAGCATAGCAAGGAGAGGAACACCATCATAAGTAAATGATATGCCACGCTCTTCCTCCCACCCACGTGTTTTGGCTACCAACGTGTCTACAAGAGCTGCATTGCCAAGAAAATGAAATAATAAGAATTTGGAGGTAATGGGTAATCAAAGGGTGCTAATTGGCAACAATGCACTGTTTAATTTTCTTTTATCAATAACAATATTACAGGCCACACAAAACTTCCATATACTTATGAGCCACACTTTTTGTCAGTTCTGCATCTGTAAGGTACAATCATAATAATTCTGTTATCCCTTGATTCTACACATACCTGGAATTTTGTTAACCAGAATACGTGCTTTCTCTGCACGCTTGAGGTTTAGGTGCGCACCTCTACTCGCATTATACCTGTTTTCATCCTGTTTGAGCAAGAAAATGTTCGTTAGAATGAAACACTTTAAAGAATCAGCAAAATTCAAGTGGGCTGCACTAACCACCCTCAGCCAGTTATTGGTTTAATGATTAAGTGACTACACTAACCACCCTGAAAAGGCAAGACTCCAAGCCAAGAACACACATACGCCCAACCTCCCCCCAAGGCCCTTTTTACCGAAGTCCAGCCATGAAATGATCACATTTTCCTGTATGCTTAAATATGGTTTGGTAGGTGGTTAAAATGTTAGGACTCTCCGCAGGCACTGGCCAGGCCCTTTTTACCAAGTAGCTTCATTCTTGGAACTATTAAGTGGCAATAATTAATTCAAGCATGTCTACCATCTACTGTAATTACAAAGAACAAGCATCACAGGTATAAAATCTCTGATTCCACCAGCTCTAGTAGTACGGTAATACCAGTCTCTTTATTAAGGGAAAGGTCTAGGTAGTTCAACCTCCAATGATGGGGAGTGGACAAGAAAGGCGAAGGGTATATGAATTCCTAAAATCCCCACTCCCTAATACACATGCACACGTAAGCAGATATATTTTGAGAGAGGGTTTACTTACGCGATTGTAGTCCTCAAGCCAACTCTCTTCCTCACAGGCTGACATCCATTTCTCAACCTTGTCCAGTATATCCCTTCTGCTTAGAGCTTCATCCTTTGCCTTCGCTATCTGATCATCCATGTCAGCCAGTAATTCAGTAGGTTCAACATTCCCCGAATCAATGAGTTCCATAATCTTTTCTCTGGCAGCTTCTGTATCTATTTCTACATGAGCTCGAGCAAATATCTCCTCTAGCTCTGCTTGCTTCTTGAACGCAATTTCTTTCATCCTGCTTGACTTCAGCTGATCGAGCCGGTCAACTTCGACCTCAGTCTGAAAAAAAATCGAAGAAATGAGTAAACCATGATACATTGTTTGACAAACCATTGAACATCAATATGCTTCATATACCTGTTCAATCAGATCCAGCGCAAGAGACCCAGGAACAGTCACTTCATCTACTGAAGCTGATATGTTACAGGTTACATGTTCAAATAATCTCCTTTCCTCGTCAGGGGTATCCATCAGATTCCACAGATCAATGAGCTGAGTTGCTGACTCTTGAAGCTTTAGAGCGAAGACACAAGTCAATTTTAATTCAAAGATCCAACAATCATTGTTTTTTTTTTTTGGTAAACACAATAATTGTTTGTAAAACCACAATAAATGGATAAAAAAAGGAAAAAGAATACCTTATGCAGCCTCTGCTTCTTATCTTCTTTTAGTGCTAAGACAGTCTTTGCCAGCCTAGATAGAGTATCATTGCTAATGCTTTTGGTATGCACACCAGTTGAGTCATTTAAGCTAGGATGAACCTCTGTAACAGTAATCAAGAAGTCCAGTCCAAGTACAGCACAAAGATCGTGCACTGTGCTCACGAATTCAAGCACCTTGTGCAATCTTTCACTCTGCCAGATCAAATGAGCATTAACATTATCATAGTATTCCACATGAACTGTAGACTACTGTGATAGTGCACTTGTCATGTTCATGAGGACAAGATATTTTTACCTTTTCCTTTTGAAGATCGTGAAGTTGGGATTGAAATTCATCTAATTTCTTCAGGGATAGATCAGACTCATCAACCACAGGACTCTCGCTGAGATTCGAGTTCCCAGCAATTTCTCCACAAATCTTTTGAATTTGAGACTGAACATCAGTAAACTCCTTCACTCTCTCCTCTTTCTGTTCCCACAGCTGTTCCAGTAGAGGCGCTATAGCCCCAAGCTGTTCCTTGATTGTCCCTGAAGTCTTCTCAGGCTGTAATCAAATTAACAGTTCACTATTACTTACCATATCTTTGATAGTACTATTAACATGCTTTAATGTAGCAATAACAAATCATCAGTACATATGAGGAAGATGTATGCAAGTACTCACAACTCCAGTAAAACTTTTTTCTCCAAGAGCTGATAGAAGACTGGAAAGTTCAAGTCTGGAATCAGACAATGCCTGAAGAAGCTGTGCCCTTGACTTAGCTGCCAGCTCGACCTTCCTCTTGTATACATCAAGGCACTCTTGCTCTAACTGAAGAAGCATTTTGTCTCGTTCTTCATCACTCTCGCCAACTTCATTCCAAATTTCCTAAATAAAATCATGGATTCGTTCAATAGCTAATCTTCAAAGTACATACAAAGAAGCCGTGGGGAAGAAAAAGACAAACAACCAAAGGTAAAAATATAAATTACCTGCAGTTTCTGCAGCAAAGAACCGCAAGTGGTTTCTCCAACACGAGGATTTTGAGCATCCACGACAGCCATTTTTGCTTAGCCTAATACCTAAACTGCATCATCAAAAATTTCAAAAGGCATTCTATGCTTTTTCGAAAACAGCAAGAGAGAACTTGACCAGACAAATAATGCACAAATACTTTGGCTTCAGTCATATAAGATGCTAGCTAATCTGCAAAAGGACAGTAGCATAAAAACGATCACAAGCATGAAAGAACCTCAGTTGGGTATTAAAAACCAAAACACAGTTTCTCTAAACATTAGTACAAAGATAACCCTCTATATTTCTTCTGGGTTCTGGAACTCACATCTATCAACGACGAATACCTTGAACCCAGAAGAATTAAATTTTGGTGAAAATTGAAGTTCCAAACACAGATCACGCTACTCACATCATGTTACGGACTAAACAAAACTACAATCCAAGTCCAAGTCAAATAACCATAAACAATTGAACCATATCATTAGTTTTCTTCCTTTGAATTTGGAGTGTCAAGAAAGAAAACTAAAGATTCCAAATCTTAAAAACCTCAACAAAGAATACAATAATCAAGACAGGAAACTTCTTTTCCTCCCATTTTCTCATCACCAAAAACAAAGCACTAATCTTGGTAGTACATTACACTAAATCCCACTTAATTAACCAAATCAAATCACTAAATCCAAGATTCCAAGTTCATAACCAGCAACCAATCATCAACAACAAAACCCAATCCCAAATACAAACCCCACAAACAAAATCACCCAAATTCACTACAGTAAACACAAAACCCACCAAGAAATTACCCCCAGAAAAAATGCATTACCAACCAAAACCCATTAACCCCCACATTCAATCAAGAACCCAAACACATCAGATCCCTCAAGAACTTGAACAAACACCCAAAAACCCAAGACACACACAGAAAAGCTGAGAGAAAGTAGCAGAGAAAATGCTTACCAGGTCGTCCTTAATGGTAAGGGATTTCTGGCGTTTGTGGGTTTTTCAGATCTAAAAGAGTGAGTGCCTGTTCTTCCTCACTGCAATCTCTGAGAGTGAGAGTGATGGAAGCTAACTAAGGACAGAGGAGGAAAGATAGGAAAAAAACAGTGTGCAGGTGAAGGATGGGACAAAGATGGGGCCCTTATATACCATAATCTAAAATGGTTGCTAAAATTTCGATTAGCAATGCCCTGCATTTGGTTGTTATTTACGATTCTGGCACTGTGTGAGAGTTAATAGGAGGTTTGCTGATTTGACTGGTTTTTTGTCTGGGTCTGGGATGGTCAATGAGCACTTAGAACAAGTTCACAATTTTGGCCATGGAAATCGAAAAAAAAAAAAAAAAAACCTACAGTAAAAGGGGATTTGTCTCACTTCTCCATATCTCTTCATCTCTTCGTAAATGTTTATATTAGATCCATTGAATCTTTTATATTAGGTTTATTGTTTATTAAGTATTCTACATTAGATTTATAGTATGAAAGAAATATTGATGTGTCTGTAATTAATCCATGTTTTTTTCTTTAACAAGTACAATATGCATTAATACGACAAAAAGAACACATGCATATTAGAGGATAGGGTTCATTTAAATCGGCTTCGATAACAACCTTACCGGAAATTTCAACCCGTTCAAAGGGAAAAAAAAAAAAAAGCTTCCAGCACCAACAAGTTACAAAGTTGTAATATCTTAAAAAATGAGATCCGTGATTACATAAAGGGTTCCTCAAACTAAAGGCGCTTTATTCAATTGGAAATTTGAGAGATTTTAATGAATTTACAAATTCATGGATTTTTATATAATTTAAATTGGTTGGTTGAGATTTCATGTAAAATTTTGATTCATTCCCTCGAAATCTCATGGAAAGAGATTGGATTTGTGAATACTTAAAATAAACTATGAAATCTCTTCAATTCTCTCAAATTCCTCAACTTTTTCAAATTTTTTAAAATCAGTTTCTAATTGAATACAACTGGAATGTTATAGACTTCTTTAAAATTCTAATTGAACTCATCCGGATTTGTAAGGATTTTAATAAACTAACTCAAAATCTTAATTGAATACACTTTAAATTTCAGAGAGCTACTTAAAATCCTGATTGAATACTCCTAAATTCACTAAAATAATTAAAATCCCTCAAAATTCCAATTGAATACACCCCAATAAATCACTTGTTCTTCTAAAGACAATCCCAGTCTTGCCAGCTACAACCTTGTTTGCCTTCTTTCGAGTATAAGTGAGTTTTGTGTGGAGAATTGCATGCATATGGCAAGCGTTGTTCACCACATGCTGTAACAAAGAAGTATTGTCGGATGCATCAAGTTTTAATGTAGTGAGAACATGTTGCAGAGTCTACCAAAATTATTAATATAGATTATGTTCACACCCCCCAAATTACTTTCCCTACACCTTTTTATTTTTTTTTTTTAATATTTTTGATAGTCTACACACCACTTGATAGAAAAATATTAAAAAATTAAAAGGATGTGGAGAAAGAATTTAAAGTGTGAATATAATCTCTCAATTATTAAAGCAATCACACAAATGAGAGCATCTCTAGAGCATCTCCTTTGGAGATGGTATGAGAAAATTATTAAAACAATCAGCTAGAATATTCACTACTGTTTTGGTTAAAAATTATAATTCGTATTACAATTATGATACCCCACTAGCATAATGTTACAATTATGAAACAATCATTGATGATATAATTCGTGTTCGATTACCATTTTTAATATGCTTATCCTAGACTATTTGGGTTGCTCATACAACACATAAACAATTTTCATTTGTAAATTTTTTTTTTTTTTAACAAGCGATATTATCTACATGATAGAGTGTATTTAGTTTCACAATGAGCTAACAACAATGTGGTTCAAACTCGCATTTGACGAGAATCGAACCTAAAACTTTTCACTTACAAGTGTAAAGAAATATCACTTGGTCGTAGTACTAAGTGATCATGTGTAGATCATTAGAAGAACAATTAAAAACCACAAAAAGTGCCTTAAGATTCTAAACGTGCATTGAAGGGTCACAATAACCCTTAAAATACATCAAATGTTCAATTCCAAAGTTTTTTATATGATTGAAAATTTCCAATCATTGTTATATATACAAGGAAAGGAAGTGGCATTTCTGTGATTGAGTTGAAGAAGAATGGCATTTACTTGGGTCGAAGAAATGATAAGAAGAAAGGAGAAAGCATTGGTGTGGGTAAAGAAAGAGTGGTGATCACTGGCCATGGCTTAGGTGTCATCACGAATCCTACTGGTCTCAATCTTCATATCCAATTATCTGTATGCAAGGCAAGGCCTCCAAAATGTTTGAGACATGAGATGAGATGAGCTTTTCTATCTTTATATCATATTTATAGTTAATATAAGAGGTCCGGTTACAATGTTAGGTCTCACTCAAAGCACTACCTAACATTATGTAGACGTTGTGAAGATTAAACAGATTCTTATAACTACTGTTCTCAAATTTCCGCCTAGTACCTCCGAAGCTCCGTCTTGATTAATCCTAAGCGTTTGAAAATTAAGAAATGAAGTCTAGATCTACTTAGCCGCATGCCTAGAACCCACTTAGGTCACGACTCTCACTTAGACATAAAAAATATAACTTTCATCTCGCATTTTTCTAATAAATTGTCAAAAACTTGTTGAATATTTGGAATAACACTCATTATAATCTGGTTCCTCATATGTTTTAAAACTTTGTAATCTATTGTTACTCTATTTTTCAATTTATGTATCTCAATACCATTTTGTATTCTTTAAGTATAAACAAGCACTTATTTATACGGTACATAATAAGTTTACTTAAATCCATCTAGTCCACATAAGCTCCACCTAGCTGACTAGGTGCTAGGTCCCAGTTCGCCATCCCATTATCGCCTAACATCTTTTAAAACCTTCCTAATAACAAGAACATTTGAATGTAAAGTGAAAGAAAAATTACAATATAAAAAGGATATTAGAAACTGAAACTTCTGTTAAAAATATTTTATTTATACAAAGCCATTCTTTCCTTCTTAACTATTTTTTGTTTTATATATATATATATATATATATATATATATATATATGTATATGTATGTATATATATATATATATATAAAATAAAATAAAATAAAAAAGCAATTTACACCATATCTCTCGGCGTAAATCAAAATTCATCTGAATTGCCTCAAAAAGTATTCACATGATCGCCATGTGAGTCACGTAGCACGAAAATCATGTTTGGACGGAGCCAATGTACCTCATTTCCGTCCAATTTTACCCAATTCCACCCAATTCATGGACGGAGCCATCTTGGGCTGAGAGGGGGTAGATGTCCCTGCTCATTTTTTTGGGATAAATTAAAAAAAAAAAAAAAAAAAAAAAAAAAAAAAAAAAAAAAAAAAAAAAAAAAAAAAAAAACTCTTTCAGTTGTTTGTGATATTAACGTTAACTTTTCATGTGCTACTTCTATTGTTGAAAGAGCATTTTTGACCATGAAATTTATGAAGATCAATTGTAAAATTGTAAATCAATGGATGAATGATAATATGGTTATATTTATTACAATAGAGATATTTGATGGTATTGGTAATAACGTTGTCATCTAACACTGTCAAAACATAAAAACACATAGATGGATTAACACTGTCAAAACATAAAAACACATAGATGGATATTATAATAATGTTGTATAAAAAACCCTTATAGATTAATATATGTGTTTTGTTTAATAATTCTTAAGCTTTTTAATTCGTAACTTTATTGTTTGAGGATGTTGTTTGAGGATCCCCTCATCTACATAGATCTCTGGATTCATCTTTGACCCCATTTACCCTAATTTGACTTTTACACCTAGGAAATGAACAAGGAAGAGGTGGGAAGACGAGTTTTCCCTCGAATGAGAAGGTGAGGTGCCTTGTTATACAAAGACAAGTCTTTCTTTTTACATGTTTTTCCATATCCATATAAAATGAGACCAAACTATGGTACAATAGTCATCTTGGGTTTGTAGGAATTCAGTTTTCCTTTTGAAGTCCAACACATTTAGGGTGCATTTGTTGCACTGAATTATTTCAGACTGAACTAAGTTGTAGGGATTAAATTGGACTAACTTACAATAGACTAAGCTGGATTGACTTAGTGAAGCGTTTGATGCAGTATGAGACTAGGAAGTTGAATGGTTAACAAACTATCACATTATATCATTTAATCCATATGTTAATGTTTTATTAATTAAAAATTAAAATAAAATAAAAAAACTCTTCACACTCTTTCTCTCTCTCTCGAAACACCTATCTTTTTCTCTGTCCCATTCTCTCCCTCCCTTCTCTTTTTTCTACCACTTTTTGCCAAATCTTAAAACACATAATCCAAAATCCTCGATCTCGTTGATTTGAATAAAATTTTGAATATTTTTGGAAGAAAAGAAAAGATTTAAATTTTGGTTATTTCACCTCTTTGGTTCAACGATTCTTCTTGAGATCATTGGAATCATTTCCCATCTGATTTTTCCGGCTTAATTTTCTTATTCATAGCATTGTTTCTGATTTGATCTATTGTTTTTTACAGTACAAAGTGATGCTCCTCTGGTGGTTCCATGGACAAAGGAATGATCGTGATGGGAAATCGCCGACATTCTTGCCTCTCGCGTTCCTTCAAGCACACCGAGTGGCTCATGAGTCTCCTCACGCTTCTCCTCGTCGTATTCCTCACCCACCATTGGGCTCACAAAGATCCCGTCTTTTGGGGAAATGGGTTTCAACAGAGATGAAGGTCTGACGTCTACTTGTTGGACGGCCATGAAGACGGTGTAAAGCAGATTGGATGAGTTTGAGGCGAAGCAAAGCAGATGGGCTTAGCAATCCGATGCTTTTTTGGAGGTCTCGCTAAGACCTCATAGTGAGAAATTTAGTCGAGGCGTGTTCTCCTTTATCCCATTAAATTTAATCATGCCTATAAGAAACATGCGCTTACACTAATATGTATTCCAGTCCAGTGAAAGTTAGTGATGGCAAACAAACACATCCTTAATATTATAGTTTAGGTGAAAATTATTTACTCAATAGAAACTAAAGACAAATGTCTTACTTTAATTTTTGGAAACACATGTCCAAAAATTTTCAAGCCCTAATCCAAAAATTAAAGTAAGACATTTGTTAGACCTGACAAAGGCACCAGATGACACAAAATTTGACACTTGAGAAAAATAAAAAGTTTGAAGAAAAAAACGAAAGAGAAATTTTGGAAACAATAATATAAAACAATGACCACTTTTGATTGCAACATTGGGTCGTAGCGATTATGGGTATTTCAATCTCATCCCCACCCTTGTTAAGTTTTTTTCCTCATTCCTATGTCCTACCCATAATTTCAAATTGGAAATTCTCATCCCTATTCCCAATGAGAACAAGTTCCCCGCCATGTCTCATTATAGAACTGATAAAATTAAAATATTTTCTTCAACAAAATCTAGACTATAAGAATAATTGATCCACACAGATATCTATGGACCAACGCAGGTTGATTCTCATTCTGGAAATAAATATTTTTTGTTATTCACAGATGATTGCACTAGATTGATGTGGGCATTCTTTCTGAGATATAAGTTTGGTGCACTTGAGTGTTTTGAAAAGTTCAAGGCAGTGACAGAATTACAATGTGATTATACAGTGAAATGTCTCAGAAGTGATAGAGGAAGAGAATTCCTTTCTGCATAATTTGATAAGTATTGCAGTGAACTAGGAATCCAGAGACAGTTAACTATGGCCTACACTCCCTAGCAAAATGGAGTGTCAGATAGGAAAAATAGAACTGTGGAAATGGCAAAGTCAATGATGCATGAGAAGAATCTTCCAAATGTGTTTTGGGCAGAAGCAGTGAACACTGCTGTTTACTTGCTTAACAAATGCCTTTTCAAAGCTTTGGGAAAAATAACTCCATTTGAGGCATATAGTGGCAGAAAACCAAGGATAGCTCACTTGAGAACTTTGGTTCTCTTAGCTATGTGCACATCCCTTCTAATCTCAAACACACATTGGAAAAAAAGTCATAAATGCATCTTTATAGGCTATGGTGCTAGTGTAAAGGGTTACAGACTGTTTGATCTAATTTCAAGGAAGATCATTCTATCAAGAGATGTTACATTTGATGAGAAAGCTTCCTGGGATTGGAACTACACTACAAACACTAAAGCAAGATTTCTAGTTCTCACTGCGCATCAAAATGCTACTTAGACCTGTGATATTGGTGAGTGCTCTCAATATGATCAATCCACTACTTCTCAAAGTGATAGTATGACTGAAAGACCTCATGTATATGATGATACGCCTAAGAAGTGGATAAGTGTAAATGAAATCATGGCTCAGTGCAATATGTGCATTGTTGAACCTAAAAGTTATAATGATGCGGCTAAGGATGACTCATAGAGGAATGCAATGAAAGCTAAATTAAAAATGATAGAGAAGAACAATACATGGCAACTAGTTGAGAGACAATTTGATAAGCCAATCATTGGTGTCAAATGGGTCTATAAAACTAAACTCAATCTGAATGGTACAGTGCAGAAGAATAAGCTAGATTAGTGCCTAATGGCTAGTCACAAAAGCCTGGAATTGAATACAATGAGACTTTTTCCCTTGTGGCAAGATTGGATACCATAAGAACCTTGATTGCACTTGTTGCATAAAAGGAATGGAGTTTGTACCAACTAGATGTGAAATTAGCCTTTCTCAATGGAGTTCTGAACGAGGAAATGTATGTAGATGATATTGTATACACTTGTAGCAGTTCACAAATACTTGATGAGTTTAAAAATGACATGATGAAACACTACGATATGACAAATTTGGGTTTTTACATCATTTCCTTGGAATGGGTGTATTACAAACTGAGAAAAGCATTTTCATACATTAAAAGAAGTATGCAGAGAAGCTGATTGAGAAATTTAGGTTAAAAGACTACAAAATTGTTGGTACTCCACTAGCTGTGACTGAGAAACTAAGTAAGGTTGATGGCAGTGAAGCTGCAGCTGAAGGTGAATACATAAGACTTGTAGGGAGCTTACTATACTTAACTACAACCAGACCTGATATAATGTTTGTAGCAAGATTCATGCATATTCCCACTAAGAAACACATGGGAACAACAAAGAGGGTGCTGAGATATATTCGAGAACAAATGATTTTGGAATTGTTTTTTAAAAAGGAAAAACTACTACTCAATTGGCTACTGTGATAGTGATTGGGTTGGAAATTAAGATGATATGAGAAGCACTTCGGGTTATGCATTTACACTGGGATCTGGTGTGTTTTCATGGGCATCAATCAAGCAAAGCAATATGGCACTGTCCACAGCTGAAGCAGAATATGTAAGTGTTGCAGAAGCCACTTCTCAAGCAAAATGGCTGAGATTTGTACTTGAAGATTTTGGAGAAAAACAAGTGGAAGAGACACAGATTATGTGTGACAACACATCAGTCATTGCTATGGCTAAGAATCTTGTCTTTCACCAAAAGACAAGACATATCAGCAAAAAGTTTCATTTCATCCGAGAAGCAATTCAAGCCAAGGAGATTGAACTAGTGTACTGCAAGGCATATGAGCAAATTGCAGACATTCTTACTAAAGCTTTGCCTAAAGATCGATTTGCTTATCTAAGAGAACTTATGGGAGTCAAGACTGCTAAGGGATATAATGGAGTGTTGGTGTATAACCCTTCAGTTGAGTCTTGGAGGCAAAAAAAGAATTCAAACCTTTAGTTTAATATTTATTTCAGGTAGTCATATGGTTGTCTTGACTTGTATCTAGCTTAAGTGATAGACTATAACAAGTGGCATCATCTCACAGGGTGATAGCAATTAAAGGCTGAGATTTAGATTGTTATTGATGAGTGAAGGATCTCCCTTCCTCTTCCATGTATAATGGTAACAACCTCACATGTTTGTTGTGAGGAATATTACAATCAATTTGATCATCCTTCTCTGAAATTCTCTTTACCATTTTCTGGTTTTTCTCAGACCTTCATCAAGCTTTCATAGACGCTTATCAAATATTCCCATACTCTAACATTTTCCTCTTCCATGGATCGGGTGTAACAATGTCAGGCCTCTTCAACCGTCGAACAGGCAGATCGGAGAACCCTCTATGAAATGCTTGGTCCACCGCATAATTCAAGGAACTCAGTCCTCACAAAGCCTCAACAATGGTTGTTGCAAATCAAACTCACAAATTTCAGACTTTCTACCGCCTCCTTCAACATCACACCCCCCCCAAGGCACAACCCACTTCAAAAGTTTTAACCCCTAAAGCCTCGAAGACTTCAGCACCCCGGCTAAATCACACAAACCAACCTCTAACGAATGAGCTCTTTGTTCCACCAACTTGGAGGCAACTTGTTGAAAGACACTTAGCAACAGTACAACAACATTCCAAGAGTCCCACATCAACCACGGGCAAGAATGGGGGATTCTCCTCACATATAAATGGCACTTCTCTCTTACAATTAAGGGCTCTTCGATCTTAGGACCCCGAATTCAGGCTTAGTCCTATATTAAAGTTTAAACCATTTTATTATGTAGATATAACATTATTAATGAGAACTCATCTAACTCTGTGGATGTAGTCCAATTTAAAGTAAATCACGTATGTCTTGTGTCTACTCATCTTCCCCTTATCTCTTTACATATCATCCCTCTTGAATGACTGAAGCACCGTTGCGTGGATCGTTTCATCATATTTTACGCAAAGCCCACCATATTTTGTATAGCAACAGCTATCATACACTTTCTTTTTGGTGAATTGCAATCATGCGGCTTTAAGACTTCTCCAATGATTTGCTTCTATCATGATCGAACTTATCCTAAATTAAATGAATAATTATGTAATATTCTAAAAGGGATGGTTGATTAATAAATTAACAAAGTAATCGATATGGTATTGTGTGTGTACTATGTTTTGTTTAGAGAATTGAATTCAAAATCAAAGATGTTTGACTAATTATTTAACATGTGATAGATTCCACTTGGATGGTGATCATCTTTTAATTCCGAAAACTAATGATGGAATGGACCAATGGGAACAGCTTTGTAGGGCTTTGCTTCATGTGGCCTAGACAGGAAAAAGTGTGGAACTTGTTTGGGTGCATTGTAGCGACCAAAAGTAGTCACGTGGTCTTTGGACTCTTATGCTATTGGTATTATTAATATTACTCGTTTTTGTTTTGGTGAACACAATAAAATATGAGAATTGTTATTAGCATTTCAAAATTCTCATTCTACACTTCTAATTTTCTATATTTAAAAAGAAAAATACACTTGTGAGGAGTGTAGAATAAGATTTTTGAAGTGCCAATAACACTTCTCTAAAATATATGTTAAAAAAAAAGTACAACTTGTGGCAAAGCATGATTATCCACTCATTTCGAGCTCAGGGAGACCATGCAGAATTTTACTCCACCGTAATCAGGATCAAGTAAACTCACTAACTTGAAACATCAAATTTGGGACCTCTCACATTAGCAAGAAAATACGATAAATTGGATACGAAGATGTTTGTAACTTTGTAGGACTTAATTTATTTTGCAGGTACTTTGCTTAGAACATTTTTAACGGGGAACATTGTTTTGTCCTTATATTATGTGAGCTGGAATGATCATTAGGGTGTAATTGAACACCAACTTCACTGCCGATGCTATTATTGTTTTTTAACATATTATGGATGGCATTTTTTAAATAGTATTATTCGAGTCCGGTGCGTAATGCTTGATGTATGAGTTTTTAGATGCAATTACGCTTTAATTTGTGATTGGTTGGGCGACTGTGCTCTCTTCTTTCGTATTAAAATCATTAACATAGCTGAAATTATAATTTCCTCCGGTAGTTAGATACAATACACACATGTTATATATACGTTGCTAAGAGAGTAGTTGGAGCGGATGGAGGAATTTGGTCTGTGCAAAGATTTGGTATGAATATTTATTGGTGGGATATATTTGTTCAGGAAACTTCATTAATGCTTGTAATTTGTAGATCCAACCAAACTTGCAAAGTGGGAGTGCAATGCAAAAATCTGATGTCCTCATGCGTACCTATAATTTTATCAGGCATGAACTTATCTGTTATGATTTTTATACGAAGAATAGAATTTACATGAAACGAGTGTTTTCATCTAAAAGTAAACATTAAGTATACAATGTTATGAGTTAATTTTTTTCCCCTGATCTGATGTCCTCATGCGTACGTATAATTTTATCAGGCATGAACTTATCTGTTATGATTTTTATACGAAGAATAGAATTTACATGAAACGAGTGTTTTCATCTAAAAGTAAACATTAAGTATACAATGTTATGAGTTAATTTTTTTCACCTGATATTATGTTATTGAATCAAAATTCCCTAGAACGATAAATTGTTCTGTATAACTTGCTCTTCATGAAACATATATATTGACTGGTAAGTGGCATGTTCGTTTTTTCACCTAACAAACCATGAAATTTGTTAAGGTGTCTCCAACAGATTCTCTAAAACAATTACTTGGTTAAATTAAAATGTTGACGAGGAAGAAGAAAACTATCCATCCTAATTCCAACACTCCATTATTTTATTAGGCGTTTGCAATTACAAACCAGTTCAACTCGAATTAAAATTATTAAGTTTCTATCTGAAAGTTACTATAAAGTGATTAGTTAAATACATTTTTGGCCATTTTAATAAGAATATAACAAAGAAATAGAGTGTTGCTGAAGATGCTCTAATCTTCGTTTTTCTAATGCACCAATAAAGTGTCAATGTTTTAATTGAACCGTCAAAGTGATGAGTCATTAATACTATGATCTTATTGTATCTTCTCCACTTGTATGTTGAGGTTTGATATATCTAATTACTATGACTGTCTATTATGTGGTTCAATTCAGATTTGCCACTCAATTCAAGTGAAATTTTTGTATCAACAAAAAACAACTTTCAAAACTACGATCTTGTAATATTTATTATATGCTGGAACTTGTGAGGGACAATTGTCACACATCAGCTCCAATCTTGAGAAAAGATATGTTCATAAGTGAGATGGTAAAATATAATATGGGCCAAAACCATGGACCTTGGGCTTTGTATTTGGGTGCATATTAATCTGTCAAAGATGGGCCTTGGATTTGGGTGCATTATTATATTTATTATCTTCTAATTATATTTTCTAATAGACTTATAATAAAATTTACAATACTATTTGCTTGAAGATTTTTTTCACTGTGCAAAATATCATGTAGTTTTTTAATGGAAAATAACAAACTAAATTATTTTGGTCTAGGGTGAATTTTTCCTTTTTGTTGTTCACTAATATATCAATTGAAATAATCTATCATAAATTGTCTACATTTCTCTAAAGTTACTACTAAATGATTTCTCAAATACTCTCTTCCTTCTCTCAAATTGTCTAAAGTATGATCAATTGGTATACTTGCTACTAATATATTATGTTGAACTTTTGTATGCTTACTGGTAAATGTAGGGTGTTCAATAACACCAAGATAAAAAAATTTGCTTCTTGAGTGTCTTGTTTATTCTCTTATAAATATATGCTAATCTTTTCTTTATGCTAGTTATAGTAGGATGTCTAGAACAATAAACTCCTAGTAATTGTGGTTGACAAGGTTTACAAGGACAATAATATACAGTATTCCTACCAAATGAAGTGTTTGTATGATATTTCAGTTGTGTTGATGACTTATGTCCTCAAGGTACTTTACTGTTATAATTATACTATTAAAATGCTTTGATATCAAATTCATAGTAGTGGCTCAGTTAAATAGTCGGAGGACATTATAACAACTAGACATACCTTGCACATGGAACTTGACATGTTTCAGCATGAATGCTACTAACAATGCAGGTATAAGGCCCCAATGGCTGAACTCAGAGGTGTCATGGTTTATGTCCAATTATTTGTATGGCGCATATTCAACTATAACAGAGTGCTCAAACAAAGCGTCATCCTCAGTTTAGCAAGATAATAATATAATTACAATAGTATCTCCCTATTTTGGACTAGAAGTCTAATTAAATAAACGGGTTTTTATCACAAACAGTCCCTAAAATTGACCCACTCCCTCAATATGGTTCCTAAAATTGAAAATCGATTAATGTAGTCCCTGAAAATAAGTCTCGCAAATCAAGGTGGTCCTTCCGTTATAATACCTTCAAAAATTCTGTTATGTATTGACGTGGCACATAAATGGTTTCCACACCTTTACTGGAAGAAGATGATGAACAATGTTCAATCATCTTCTTCTTGTTTTTTCTTTTTTCTTTTTAAAATTTTTAATTATAAAAAATAAATTTATTTTTAATTATTCAAATATTTTTAATTCACATAATAATATTTAATTAATGTGTGGGACCCATTTATGTGCCACGTCAGCACATAACAGAATTTTTTATGGAATTGTAATGGAAGGACCACATTGATTTGCAACACCCATTTTGAAGGACTATATTGATTGATTTTCAATTTGAGGGATCATCTTGATGGATAGGTAAACTTCAAGGACCATTTGTGATAAAAACTCTTAAACAAACACATGAAAGAAATAAAACTTACTCAAAACTGGAGAATTTGTACACCTATCTTTATTGATATACAATATACAAAGGATATTTACAATGACTAGCCTTTATGCATGCACTCACGCGCGTGCAAAAGACATTTTTTGAATCACGGCATGTTACGCACGACTTACACATTTTAAATGCATTTATATGCGTAAATTGATAAAAGAAAAGTCAAATATTTGAAGTAAATGAATAATTATAGATCATGCTAGAACAAACCCCTCATAAACCAATTAAAACAGCTGAATCCACATAATAAAATCGGTCTCTGTAGAATTTACATTAAGAATAGAGAAAATAATATTTAATAAACAATTGATTAAATCACATTATTGCTAGCCCATTGTGAGGCTAAGCTCACCTCCTCCCCTTAGTGTAGATAATATCGTTTGTTAACAAAAATTCATTTGACAACTAATTTAATCACATTATAGTCCACTTGCGAAAGACTTTTTTTATAACCGGCATTACACGCCTCTTAAGATGCTTTGAATGTGTTTAAAATTTGAGAAAATAATATTTAATAAACAACTGATTGAATCATATTATTGCTAGCCTATTGTGAGATTAAGCTCATCCCCTCCTCCCTTAGTGCAGATAATATCGTTTATTAAAATAAATAAAAAATAATCATTTGACAACTAATCTAATTACATTATTATCCATGTGCGAAAGACCTTTTTTATAATCGGCATTACATGCTTTTTAAGATGTTTTGAACGTGTTTTAAAATAGAGAAATTGAATTGCATTATTACTAGCCTATTGTGAGGTACTAATTAAAAAAAGAAAAAAAAAACATCACAAAAAACCTAATTAAAATGACAAAGACATTTTTTGAATCATGGCGTGCTACGCGCGACTTGCACATTTTAAAAATATTTATATGCGTAAATTGACAAAAGGAAAGTCAAATATTTGAAGTAAATGAATAATCTTAGATCATGCTATAAGAAACCCCCTCATAAATCAATTAAAGCAGCTGAATTCATATAACAAAATCGATTTTTATAGAATTTACATTAAGAATAGAGAAAATAATATTTAATAAACAATTGATTGAATCACATTATTGCTAGCTCATTGTGAGGCTAAGCCCACCCCTTCCCTCTTAGTGTAGATAATATCGTTTGTTAAATAAAAAAAACAATAATTTGACAACTAATTTAATCACATTATTATCCGCGTGTGAAAAAACTTTTTTTATAACCGGCATTACACGCCTCTTAAGATGTTTCGAACGTGTTTAAAAATAAAGAAAATAATATTTAATAAACAACTGATTGAATCACATTATTGCTAGCCTATTGTGAGGCTAAGCCCAACCCCATCCCCCTTAGTGTAGATAATATCGTTTGTTAAAAAAAATACAATCATTTGACAACTAATTTAATGTAATTTAATCACATTATTATCCGCATGCAAAAGACCTTTTTAATAACCGGCATTACACGCTTCTTAAGATGTTTTGAACGTGTTTAAAAATAGAGAAAATAATATTTAATAAACAACTAATTGAATCACATTATTGCTAGTCCATTGTGAGGCTAATCCCATCCCCTCCTCCTTAGTGTAGATAATATTGTTTGTTAAAAAAAAAATACAATCATTTGACAACTAATTTAATCACATTATTATCTGTGTGCGAAAGAATTTTTTTATAACCAGCATTATACGCATTTTAAGATGTTTTGAACGTGTTTAAAATAGAGAAAATAATACTTAATAAACAACTGATTGAATCACATTATTGCTAGCTCATTGTGAGGCTAAGCCCACCCCCTCCCTCATAGTGTAGATAATATTGTTTGCTAAAAAAAAAAAAACAATCATTTGACAACTAATTTAATCACATTATTATCCACGTGCGAATGACCTTTTTTTTATAACCGGCATTACATGTCTCTTAAGATGTTTTGAACGTGTTTAAAAATAGAGAAATTGAACCACATTATTGCTAGCCTATTGTGAATTACTAATTAAAAAAAAAACCATAAAAAAATAATTATTAATAAAATACTGTTAAAATGATGAAAATGCCCTTACCTTATTTGATACATTATTTTGGGATGCCTTTGAAGTTTTTTGTCTTGAGGGCATTTTTGTCCAAATATTTTTGTTGAAGCTTGGTGACAACAAAATCACTATTCACTTTTCTATTGGCTTTAATCACATTATTGTCCGCGTGCGAAAAACCTTTTTTTATAACCGGCATTACATGCCTCTTAAGATGTTTTGAACGTGTTTAAAAATAGAGAAAATAATATTTAATAAACAACTAATTGAATCACATTATTGCTAGCTCATTGTGAAGTTAAGACCACCCCCATCCTTCTTAGTGTAGATAATATCGTTTGTTAAAAAAAAAAAAAAACAATCATTTGATAACTAATTTAATCATATTATTATCCGCGTGCGAATTTTTTTTTATTTTTATAAAGCATTACACTCCTCTTAAGATGTTTTGAAAGTGTTTAAAATAGAGAAAATAATACCTAACAAACAACTGATTGAATCACATTATTGCTAGCCCATTGTGAGGCTAAGCCCACCCCCTTCTTCCTTAGTATAGATAATATCGTTTGTTAAAAATTTAAAAAAAATCATTTGATAACTAATTTAATCACATTATTATCCGTATGCAGATGACCTTTTTTATAACTGGCATTACACGCATCTCAAAGAGTTTTGACGTGTTTAAAAGTAGAGAAATTGAATCATATTATTGCTAGCCTATTGTGTGATGTACTAATTAAAAAAAAAAAAAAAAAAAAAAACCCCAAAAAATTAATTATTAAAAAAAATATTGTTAAAATGACGAAAATGCCCATGCCTTATTTGATGCATTATTTTGAGATGCCTTAAAAGTTTTTTGTCTTGAGGGCATTTTTATCCAAATATTTTTGTTGAAACTTGGTGACACTAAAATCATTAATCACTTTTGCATTGGCTTTATATATAGGCTTCGAATACTCTTATGTGTGGGCTTTTTCTCTTCCTGTGTATTCGTGTGTTGTGAGGGAAAGCTTTCATTTACACATAGATGGGTCTGCTGACTTATAAAACTCCTTTATAAAAAGCTACAATTATTTACACTATTTCTGAAAGCGGGCTACACTTGACAATCTTCCTGAATGTGGAATTGATTTCTTTGTGAACACCTTCATCTGGTGCAATCTGGTTTGGACCACCATTTTATATGCTTTCTGATTGGCACCATTTCATGGACCACCAAGATTTTGTGCAGCATGCCCTACTTTGTATAGTCACGTATATCAATCTTTGTTTTGGTTTGGTTAATTAGTTTTAATTAGTGTAGTTCTTCGCGTATTTCTTTCCTTCTTTGGTTCCTCGAGGTGGCTTCGGTGCTTGATTCAACAGTGTACAGCAAAAAATAACTCTTGTTACCAATTTGACAGAACTTCAAAAACCATATATTGGATTGATTAGGACTGGATCCACAAACAAAATTCTTCATTTCGGAAAAATAGCTTTGAACTCGCTAATCAAACAATTGAACCTCTCGATCTAAAGGCCCTAAACCCGACAATCTGACTAGCGTAAAATTTAGGCATGCTGCAAACTATGTTGGCTTGAATGCGGCTGGGCATCGTCAAAAGAAACCACCTTTAAATTTAAAACATGACTGGCCTTGAACAACTTTGTGTACACCCTACGCTTGCAAACACAGACATGCTTGTCCTCTCCGTCATCTGGTTACGTATTGAATCTCTGCATGCTCTCTCAACCATTCAAGCACTTTTGCTCCCTCTAAAATTTCTTGAACCTGCAATTTGGAAGATTAATTATATAATTCAAAACCCCGGGAAGGGTAAAAGATGGAGAAAGCAAAAACATTAAACATTTAGCGCCCGTAAGGAAGCTCTCTTGTTTTAATTTGATTTATTTAATAATGGTACATAACGAAAAATGGTAGAAATGTGAGAAAAGAGAGGATAGAAGAAAGGGAGAAGATCAATAGCATTTGGTTTGGAAAAATGAACTAAACATTTTTGTATAGGTTATCCTTTTAGTTTTACGTATTTCCTTTCCTCTCTTCCCCTAAATTGAGACTGAAATCAAAGACAGCACAAGTAATCAAGATAACAGAAAGCACATAGCCAACACAGTTGAAACTAAATGCACTTGAAATCTGCTTTTCTAACAGGGTGACACATGCTGACCTGTCCCCTGACACGTTCTTCATCATAATCTTGTTTTTGACGTTTGAATTCATCAATTGAATTTTCAACTTCTTTGACAATCTCCTCTGTTGAAATCTGCAAAACACAAACAATAGGTTTCCGGTTACAATACGTTTTGCAGCCCACCAGTTATTTTTCGTGAAGCCTATGCTACCAAGCAGAAAAAGATACAAAGAGCAGAACCCACAGAAAAAAGCGTTCAGGACAAATAATCTGTTAATATAAATATAAATTACCTGCAAATTTTCACGTTTACATATGTCTCCGACAGCCAGACTCTGTTTTATCATATTTGTTATGTTCTCCTTCTGGTTTAGAAGGTACTCGTCCACAGCCTTCTTACTTGACAGAGAAGCCAACTGCTCGTCATTTAATTTTACGTTTGCCTACAAAACCATGACAACCAAAAGATAGAAGATGTTAACAGAAAAACGCAGGAACCTACATGCTCACTAACACAACACACACACACACACACACACACACACACAAACTCAAACCACGAGCCAATAAATGTAAATCTCTTTACATTGATATATTGTAACTACTGACCTGTATCTCCAAAAGTTTGGCTCCATAAAGCTGCCTACCTTGCTCCTCAAAAAAGGACTGAGGAATATCAACCTCTACCATCTAAAAACAACAAGACGCAGTTATTCTGAAAGTCGAAGTTCCCATTTAAGAGGACACTTGAAGTGTCCGCATGTCAACACACTCTGCATCTCCTTTGTGGATTTAATAAATAATACTAAGGGAGAGGAACATAATTCTTTGTTTGAAATATGCATATTTAAAACGACCATTCATCTTATGAAAAATTGAGGTTTCCTCCAAAAAGAATTAAGGTTGTCAAGCAATTTAACAGTATCATGTTAAATCATAGGACTTCTGGAATTCACGCAAACATGTTGACCAGTGTAATCACAAAACTTCCTTGCAATGGTTTTGCAACAACATGCCTGCAGTTGTGTGTGTTTGTACACAGATATAAAAAGAAGCCATGCAAAGCCCTGTCTCAGAGAGAAAAACATCAAGTGAAGATTGCAAAAGATCAATCTAATCTTAATGATGAATATTTGAAAAGTTAAAAGCACCTTGCAAAGCTGATCTAAAATGGCATTATCAGCTGCTTGCTCTCTAGCTGTTTGCTCCATTTCCTGGAACTTTTGTAACAACATTTCCTTGACCTGCATATTTGTGCAGCAGAGTAGCGTTGTAGACAGTACAATTTTAGCGTATAACTTCATTGAGAGTATTTAAAATCTCATACAGGCTACCTGTTTGAGGGTGGTGCCTCCAGGAAGAAGCCTTTCAGCAAGGGAGTCATCCAATTCGGGCAAGTCTCTGTAGAATAATTCTTTGCATTCAACCTAAAGGAGAATCAAAAGAAGCAAAACATGAGAACTTTCACCTATTTAGTCTTTTGAGGACAAAGTATACCAAATGGACTTCCACAAAACAGGAAACCACTCACATTGAATTGGGCATGAACTCCTTGGAGCTCTTCTTGTGTCCATGATTCAGGAAAGACAAGTGGAAAGGACTTTGTTTCACCTTGTTGAATTCCAATTATCGACTCGAGGAAACCAGGAACTACTTTATCACCATCTTCCGTATCAAAATGATAACCTTCAGATAGAAAATAGAGTTGAGAGATTCTTCTGCAATAATATTTCATCACTCCGAACCAAAAAAAATAAAGCCATTGTTAATAGAACCGAAGAAGAAGTGGATATTGGCAAACCTTTACTCTCAGCAGATGGAATATTCTTAACATTTGCTTCATCTTGATCTATCGTTGTTGCAGATATATCAAGGACAGCAAGATCACCAATCTGTAGGAGTCTCAATTTTGCCAGTCACCAACGTAATATAACAAGTAGGAGAAGGGTTTTCAATGGAATTTTGAAACTCAACTAATATGACACTCTAATCCATGAAACACTGTGAATGTAACGCAGAAGTACTTCTGAAGAGAATTCAAACACTACATCTGAAGGTGCAGTGAACAAAGCTTGTTCAGTGATCTTTCTTTATTGAACAAATAAAGCTTAATTAGTTTTGGGAGTGTCTGACAATTCATAAAATTGAAGGTGATAACCGGAAACTTCTCCAATGGACTAATTTTTTTATGTTGTAACTGTCCAAATGAATGCCTAGAAGCCAACCGTCCACTCCAAATAGAATAAGTAACTCAACCGTAAGAAAACTTGAGCAACAGACAGATATCTAACTATTTTCATGCAGTGTTTGGCAGAATTTATCCCAGCAAGGAATGAACATATCATTAAAGTAACATTTAATTCAAAAGAAAAGAACAAAAGTAAATTGAACTTGAGTCACCTGTAGACCTCTATCGGTTACAATTCTCAATGCACCTAAGGACTTATGGCGTCGCCTTAATTCTTGTTCAGAAGCTTTTTGAGCATCTATGTCACTATCTAGCTCAACTGCAACCTTCAAATTCTTGTATCCCTCCTCAGGTGTCCATTTCAACTCCGGTGCTATATCAACAATGACTTCATATCTGGACCACAAATCAAACTGACAAGCATGATCGATCAAATCAAACGTGGAGGCACATAATCAGTTGACATGATCAAATTTCCTTCAATGCATGCCTCTCCTCTTAACATACTGTGAGAGGAGACGTTGCATGTATTATGGCATTGTAAGATGGATATTAACAGAAATATCAAATATGCAAGTGAAAAAATGTAACTTGAAAGATATCTGAATTAGCAACCTGAGAGAATTGAGAGTTGAATAGATCTGCTCCATTTCTGGAAATCTGGTTACAATACGTACTGAGTCTCTTAAAGGTGTGCCTGTCATCTAAACCATAAAAGCAGATCAGCCACAACAGAGAACTCGAGAACGATAAATCATAAGAAATTAACGCTGATCTTATTATATGTTCTGGGGGGGTTGTGATTGTAAAAATGCTGCAGCATTGTAATTTTGAAGCCATTGCCAATAAGCAAAATCCAAACACTAACTTGCAAGTACACGAATTTAAGAAACTCTATGTTTTAACAACAACGATGACGATAAATTGTAATAAATAAACGATATTTCAGTTTTAACGTACCGAAGACATGGCATGTGGAAGGGTCCTCCTCAAAATAGATTCAACTGTAGCCTTGTTGACACTTCTCTTCCCAACATGACTCACAAGAATACTCTCCGGCACCTTCTTTCCGGGCCGGAATCCAGGAACCTGCGCACATTAAAACCCCCAAAAAATATCCATAAATTAAACTTCAAGTCCAGACAAACTAAATGAAAACAATGGAGAAGGAATGCAACACTAGAAAGTAGAAACCTTGGCTTGCTTCATGAACTCGGCCATAACCCTTTTGTAGCAATCGTCGCAGACCTCCGGCGGTACTTGTATGCTTAACTTGACCTGCATACAGATTACAGACAGTGATGATATTAACCAAAATTGAGATTAAAATCAAAATTAGAAAAATTGGCAATTAAGAAGATTTTACTCTGGAATTGGGTTCTCGGGTCTCTGTGACAATTATGTCCGCTGGAAGCTGATCTTTATCGTCGCTGACAGCCGTAGAAGAAGAAGGAGAAGCCGGAACCGCCGAGCGAGAGAGTGGTGGCGGTTGGAGATGTTGGAATTGGCGGGAAAGGGAGGAGGGGGGTCGGAGGGAAATGAAGGGATGAAGAGAAATGGGGTTTTTTGGGGAAAGAAGAGAGCATGAAGGGGGTGATGGGTTTACGCTGACGACCGACATGGAGACACCATTGACGACGCCCATACAGAGCTCCATAGTTCCTGGTTTCGTTCTGAGCACTCTAGCTTGTTGCCCAGCTTTAGCTTGAAAGATAAAGGGCAAAACTGGGATTATCCAACAAAACAAAGAAAGTTTTCCGTTGCATTCTGCTCCCTCGTCCTTGTTAAATTTAAGAAAACTAATAAAGGTTCAAAAAAAATTTAATTTTAATGAAAAATGATAAATAAGGGTGTAGTGAATAGTATTAAGAAAATGTAAAAATAAAAATATGATTTTTCATTAAAAATGAATATGAGTGTTTCGTTAAAACTCCCTTAAATTTATTTGTGCTAACTACATTTTTATTTTCAATATTCTCATATTAAATCATGAAATTTTAAAATTTTATTAATTTATACATTTTTTGTTAAATATTTAATCTTTCATTAATTTGATGAGTGTGTGTGTGTGTGCGCTTGTTTTTTTTTTTTTTTTTTGTCATTCAATGAAAATGTGACTTACATGTTAGTCCATATAAGGATTTCACGTTTACAATATCACCAGTTTAACGATGGATCTAGCAATCAATCCAACTAAAAGTTAAATTAATACAATTTTACTATTTATGGTGTAAAATGAAAAAAATTAAAACTTCAAAGCGCATTTTGAAAATCATCTTTAATTTCTACTGCGTAAAATGTAATTACTCCTAAAGTTTTAATCAAATTTGTTACCTAATCTCCACAATGACGTTAGTTATTTAAATTGTCACTTAACATTCCGGTTTAATAATATTTTTTTCATTTGTAATATATATATATATATAAGTGAAAAGTAGTAGATTCGACGCTTGTAAGGGGCGAATTTTATACCAAATTATTATGGCAAACTTATTGTGTGACTTAGCTCAATCATAACTCTTTAGTTCAATAATATCATTATATTTGAGAAAAGAAGTCAAATTTATAATCAACTAATTTTTCAATTTAGTTTAGATTTAGTCTATAAATTAAAATTTGTCAATTAAGAGCTTTAACTTAAACATTGTGTTGCACTACTGATGATTTCGTGAGATTTTTCATTAATTTAATTACGTAGCATGATATAAGATCCATGCTCAGACCCACAATTGGTCCTTGACTTTCCAGCGTACTTTAGACTTTGTCTTTAAATTTTCATCCTAAATATAAATTCAACAGAAATAACGAACAAAATTAAACAGGGATGAAAGGGAACAGAGGAAAGTGTGGTTATCATTTTTCCAATGAGAGAGAAGAAAGTTACACGGTTGCAAACCGTCAACGGAACTGTGCCGCGTGTGTTTGACAAAGACGCTGTAACTGAACACAGAAACGACGTCGTGAGGCCTTGAACAACAAATAATCTGTATCTCTCAACCTCGTAGCTGAAATAGTCACACATACTGGCTCAGTCACTCTAGAAAGCCGAAGAAGCAAAAAGCGGGTCGAAAATGGAAGCACTCGGGTCGAGATTGGGCAGGGCGTCCTCCAGGTACGGCCAAACAGCCACCGTCTTCAGCGGCCCCGTCCGCAGGTGGAAGAAGAGGTGGGTCCACGTGTCATCTTCATCCCCCTCCCTTACTTACCAAAACCCTCACTCCCAATCCAACAACAGCAGCTCTCGCCTCCTCCTCTGCCGCTGGACCCCAATCTCTTCCGCTACCTCCCCCGACGAACCCGCCGCGGCTTCGGATGAGCCCCCTCGCCGGAAGTTCCGCTACACGCCGGTAAGTACACCACCAACATGCATATATGCATCTGTATGTTTCAATTGCTGTGTATTTGTTGTTAGGGTTTTTAGGATTTATGGAAATTGCTGGCTTTTATTTTTATCTTTTAGTTTTTGGAGGATTTCTTTGAAGCATTTGATGGACTGTTCTGTAATCTGTATACCGTGTTTCCAGGTTTGGATTTTTGTCTAAAAGAGTGACCTAGATAGGAATTGTAGCTGCTATTTTTGTGAAAACAAGAACTTGTATGAGTTTATACTTAATAGTATACTGGCTTTAATTTTGTTAAATTATCGGTATTATTTGTTTGCGAATATGTTATCCTGCCAAGTAGTGCAATTTAGGACTGATGTTATGCTTTGGGGCATTCATGAGAGCTTAACTTGCGTGATCCCCTGAATTGAACTATTTAGAAATATGAGTCCTCTACTCCCGGAATCCATACAATAGATGCTTGATGCTGTTGAATGCTCTTTGTTAATAGCTTGTGATCGATTCGTTGTGCAGGTTTCTGTGCTAGAGGAACAGAAAAAGCCAATTCAGAAAAAGGTTGGAGATGAGGAGAAAACTAGTGAGACTGATGAATCGGTTAGCCCAAGTGATAAGGTGCATGGAAAGCCAAATATTAATCAGATTATGAAGGAACAAGCTGAGGTGAGACTTACTGCACTCCTGCTCAATTATCTTCTTTTTGTTCAGTTGGATGTCTTTTTGTGTTCTCCTGCCCTTTCCTAGAGGTTGAAATAATTTTTAGCGTTGCAGAATGAGCATGTGGGTGGTGGTATTGGCCATCACTTAGTTTCTTGTAGTCCATGAGTATTATTTGTGGGTCATTCTATGAAATCACTTAGTTTTCCCAGTTAAGTTCTTTTGCAAATGAAATTATAAGATAATACGAAAGCTTAAAATAAACATCAACCACCAGTCACTGGCCATGGTGCTACAACTTGGCGCTATGGACATAAGGTCTGCAACATATGGCCGTGGTGTTGGTCTAGGAGGAGCAAGTATTTGTATTCTGTTCTTTCTTGAACTGGTACGTGCCCACACACACAGAGACAAACAGAAATAGTGGTTAAATTTTCTGGTTTAAGAATGACCCGCCTTGTATTGTGCGTCACTAGAAATCCAATATCTTCGCCGCTGCAAGATGCTTTATAGTGTTTAAGTAACCTTCACCGCTGCAAGAAATGAAAAAAAAATCTAATGCATTTGTACTGTTGCATTTTTATGTGTCCTAAGTATATTTTAGTAAATTTTATGGGCTATATAAGCATGCGAGGTTTTATATGAAACTACTTGAGGAACCAACACCATCATCAACTATGATACTCTATCAAAGCAGTGTGAAAGTGAAGATAACGTTTTCGCCTTGGCCACATCAAGCAAATAGGGGTTAGGATATTTTGAGGTTCTCTTGCTGTAGTGGAGAAAATCTTAAGTAATTTACCATGCAACAAATTATTGATTAGATGCTGTCCGTGCTGCAGGAGTTGGACGAGGACCAATCAGGAGTGCTGGATTCAAACAGAAGCCATCTGGATTTAGATTTGGGCTTGAAAGATGGTCACGGTGTCAGCCTTGATTCAATGATTCAGATGAAGAAAGCAAGTTCAGGTAGATTTTGGTTGGATTGACGCTTAGCGTTTGTGAAGACAAAAACTAGAGCTGCGTGCAGCGATCCACTAGCCGGGACTACTTCGAGCCGTGTGATTTCTATTTAGTATGATACTGCGTGTGATGTATGTAACTAAGCCGTAGGATTAGTTTGTGGGTTCTCTCCTTATGTATATGGTTAGCAAGTAGTAGTACATGATCAACAAGCACATGACGTTTCGAGCAGCTGACTGTTCGTAAAGATTAGCCGTGTACCAGTTTGCCATTTCTCTGTATTGGTGGTCTCCTGTTTATGATGTGCGCGTGGCCTATTTTTATGACTTCTTATTGGGTTATGTTCGAGGGAATTGAACTTTGGACCTCTCCTATCGCCATTGGCCACTACGGTTCGAGAGGTTTTATAACAGAGGTTTTATGACAGAGGTTTTATGACAGGACATAAGGAACGAAGAAGTTTTATGAAAGCTAGACGTACAACAATTCCAGACACAAAAGTTGTTTTGTCCAATTTTTGTCAGCGAGATTTGTGATCAAAAGAGGCTGAAATGTTTTTGTAAGTATTCTCAACCCTCCAAAAAAATTGGATAATCGTGGTTTACCATCAGTTGTCATTTTTCAAAAAAAAAAAAAAAAATATATATATATATATATATATATATATATATATATATATATATTTGTTCGGGAAAGGTTCAAGGTTTCAAGGTTTAAGTGGTTGTGATTCTGTACATGCGAAGAATGCTCGTGGTTTCTTAGAACTCTTACTCCCGAAGGCACAAACGCCAGAGTCCAGAAGCTACAACATGATAAACCAACCACACCTGCTCCAGCAGTACGACGAAAACGAAAGCACAAATTTAACCATCTTGGTTACTATCAACAAGCTCAAAAATCGAACCTCTCGAAAACTCTAACGTACCCCAGGGCACTTATGTGGTCGTGTCGTCCATAATAACAAGAGTAATATATTACAAAACTAACATAAATGATTGGGTAGAAAAAATTGTCAGGCTGGAAAATAAGTTTATGGACCCTTAAGTCACAGGAATAAGATTAAATCCTATTCAAGTTTCTCAAACGTAGGCAAAAAAAATTGTAATGTGATCCGGTGCACCGCAAAGACGTAACTTGGGAAAATTTTGGTAGCTGCAATTTAATTGTCAGCATTGTTCTCCGCTTCCGTTGTTACACCAACTTCAGCTGGTCGAACAACTCGATCATGAAGCATGTATCCCGGCTGCAATACAAAAACGCATTAGGGTATTTACTCATGGGCTTAGTGCTACAGTAACATAAGTCATTTGAACAAACGTAAAATAATTTCTACACACAGATTTGTAAGGAAAACCATATTTTGTTCATCAAAAAAAGTATAATGTAAAGATTCAAGCAATTATTTGGATTCCTGCATTAGTCACATTCCTGCTAACAATTTATCCAAGTCCTTGCAATGACCCTTCTCCATTACTAATATAAGTCATAATGCAAAAACGGCCAATTAATGTTGTTGGAAACAAAAACATATATCAAAGAAATCAGTGCAAAAATATGTGCGGCGATGTGCCTCCAAAAGCCATTTTCTGGAAGTAAATCTTGAATATGGCAGGTTTTCTAATAACATCAAGCGTGTGCCATTTTTTTCCATTAAGTATTTACTCTAGTAGAGAGAAACAGGACATGCTTAACAATTCCAAATTTTTTCATCTCAAACTTGTAAGATGTCAAGATATCCATTGGAGTTCCAATCGCAGCACATAAAGTGTCACCCCGAGGCTTCCAACTTATAGACTTATAGTACTGATGCCGAGCAGTAGTAAACTTCTTTCTCATTTGAAAAGAAATGCAAAAGAATTGATTATATATTTCATACCTTGAGAACCACAGCAATAGTACCCGGAGGCTTGGAAGCATCTTGTAAACTGAATACTGCATTATGCCTGTTTGGGTCAAATGCTTCATTTGTAGGATCATACTTTTCTATTCCGTACTTTCTAAATACCTGAAGGGAAAATGCATTATACGTTACAACTTTGTATTTAATTTCCTCTATTGCTAACAGAACCATTGAGCAGTACACAACTACACACAAAATGTAACCTGAAATAGAAAATATAATATGCGAGAATGAGCCTGATTGACACAAAACATATAAGACGAACAGAACGTACATCCAACTCATTTAAAACAGTGTTATCTCAGCCTTATAAAGCCACTCAAATTTTGAAGGATTACAATGGGTGGTTATAATTAGTGATTAAAACAGTGTACCTCTAAAAGCTGTTTCTCGGTCATTTCAACACCTTCTAGAAGTGTTTTCAGAAGTGGGAATGCTGCACCAGTGTCCTTGGACTCGTCAAGTTTTGAGAAACTTTCTTTGACAACTGAAGAAGCTCTGCCTAGATTGTCTGCAACATCTAGTAAACTCTTTGCAAAACTCTGCAACATATTTATGAAAACTCCGCAGAGTTAGACTTCAGACAATTGTGCAACAAGAAAGAGGTAAAAAGAGAAGCAAATAACAAGTCTCTGAGGACAGGAAATAAATCGTCAAAAGTAACCAGGACCTGTATGGCAAATTTCTTTGAATTCTCTGCCTCACGCTTTGTCCTCTCCATGACATTTTCAATCTCTGCGTAACTTCGGAGGAATTTATCTTGCATTTTCTTGAATTCTTCATGTTTCTCCTTCAGAAGATCTTCCTTCTCAGCAACAAGTTTTACCAGGTCATCCATTGTTAAGTCACCGTCACTCTCTGAATCTGAATCAGAAAATGCAGTTCGTTTAGTACCTCCTCTCCTTCTTTTCACAGAAGACATGGTAGACTGCGAATCCGAAATATAACCTGACTCTTTTGCTTGATCAGCAACTTTCGCGTCTCCACTTGCTTTTTCTGGCTCTCCATTTGTAGAAGCGCTGCCATTCTCTACAGCACTTCCATGATCCTTTTCAGGATGTGGCGATGCAGACGAAGAGAACCCAAATATTTGAGAGATAGACGAAGTTGGGGTTGAATGATGCAATAGGGACACCTGCCTTGGAACAATCTGTTATTCGAAAACAAATGAGATACATAATGAAAAGGAAAAAAAAACACCTTTAGTAACCATGAAGTTTTAAGCTTGTCCAACAGGCTACAAAGTTATATGCTTCAACCCTCAATAGAAAAAAAAACCTCATACTCAGCTGCCCAGCGGAAAGTCAGAGAGCATAACGAAATTCAAATTAAGCATAGAAATTAAAGTGATACAAAATTATGCTCAGATAACTATATCATATGCTATGAAGCACGGATACTTTAGTTTGGTAGCGAAAACAATATTTGTCAGGTACTCCCACATACCAGTATTTGGCTGCTAGGATACCGTTACACTTTCAGATGAGAAATTACGAGGTGAAAGTTAATAGGAAACAAAGATTTAGTTGAAAGTTGATGAATACAAAGAGCTTGCCTCTAATTGAAACAAGTGATATAACTCTCACACTTTATTAACTCGAATTCAGATGTTTTCATGTTAAAATATGTTTTAAATTATAATTTTTATTGTCATATCCATGACGTATCATATCGTATCCTAGTTTTTAGAGATTTTACGTATCACCATATCCGCATTCATATCCATGCTTCATAGATCACACGGACATGCATACATATGATATTTTATATATCATTTGGAGTAAAAATATATTATTTAGTGCCTACAGAACAAATGAATTCATCAATATTTCAAATCCACTAGCAAAAATACGCTATATTAATTTCTCATATTAGAAAAAATTGAAACCATATACCAGAACCCAATATTCACTAAATACAAAAATAAAATTTGAATCCAATAATCAAACAGAGATAAAAAGTAAGAACAATGATTTCATAAAACCCTAGCAAAATCCTAGCGCTAGATAATAAGAGAACGGGAATTGGATCCAAAAAAGCAGATTAAATTGGTGAAATTTGCGGAAAACCTAAAACCCTAGCAAAACCCTAGTGACAAAAAATTGAAGAAAAAAGAGGGAATTTGAGGCACCTTAGAGGAAAAATCGTGGATCAAAGCTTGGGACTGATTGGAGAGGATTGGCAAGTGATGATTCTGCGGAGCCGCCAAGAGCATTGTGCTCCTGGGGAGGGTCCTCGAGGCCCGAGCTAAAACCCTAGACACCAACATGGCTGGAGAATTCGAGGGGCAAAATGGGAACCAAAATTTGGAAACCTAGAGCGAGAGAGAGACTGCGGTGGCCGTATGGGAAGGGGTTTGTGAAGGGAAGTGAGAATCTCTTGTGCTTGGAGAGAAAGGAAAACAGAGAGACACCGGTGGGATTTTCTGGTTGACGAAAGTATCCTTTTGGATGGGAATATTTTAACCGCTTTTCGGAGGGTGTTTCCGTCAGAGCACCAATTGGGTTCTTGAGGGTTTAGAAGACTCCAGAAGCTTTTCGGCTGGCGCAACCGATATTTGTAGATGACCAAACGTAAATGGTGACACGACATCGTTTAGAACCACATGCATTGCTCGGTCTGCCTTCATTTTCAAAGATTATGGTTGTTTGGAAGTGTTTTTAAAATGATTAAAAACGTGTTTAAAGAAAATGTTTTTAAATTGTAAAAGCGCTTGAAGTACTTCATGCAATAAGCACATATTGCAGTTACAAGAAGCATTTCAAGTATTTTTCCACGATTCATTTGCATTTTTATTAAAGATTAGTTCAAAAAACATTTTCATTTTCACTAAAAGCGTTTCCAAAATTATAAATAAAAAAATACTAATATTTTATTGCTTATTGTCAAGGCTATTCAAATGCAACGGTGGAGATGCAAAAAACAGTTACTGTTCATTAAGGGCAGTTATTGTTCATTGAGTGGATTAAATAGTGAATAGCTTGGGGGAGGGTTTCCAATTGTGGAACTGCTCTAATAAGAAATCGAACCTAGACCTCGAGAGTTGCAGGAGTAAATGCTTAAATTTTATCACTGGACTATAAGAATTTTATGATAGGACCATAGTTCTAATGGCTATATGATTGAAATGATGGAAAAATTAGGCCAACAGGATCCTCTCCGGATCCTTTTGGTGAGGATCCTGGGATCCATTCATCGTACATTATGCGGTTAGTTATTATCAGGTATTGTTTGTATTTAATTTTGAATAAAAATATTTAAAATGATTTCTGACCGCACGATGTACGATGAACGGATACGATTCACCGATTTCCGGAATCCTCACAAAGAGGATCTAGCGAGAATTCAGATTCAAAATTAGAGTACTTTTAGAGTTTGAATTCATCCAATGTAAGCAAAGTGTAAATTTATGAGCAACAATTGCACTTGTGCAACAAAAAATTATAAATAAATAAGTTTTCACAAAGGTTGTTGTAGGATTTGTACACCCAATATAGGGTGTGTTATCGATATGTAGTATTCGTCCAAGGCTGGCTTTGAGGGGTTGCGAAGAGTGCGACCTCACAGGGCCCTCAATTTTCTAAGGCCCCCAAATTCTAAAATCCTTCTTAATATTCTATACATAAAAAAGCTGGGAAATAATTTATAGATGTTTACCTAGGATGAGCGCTGGTACCTTCATGTTCATGCGGTAGTGCACGGTGTTCGACTCCTTACTTCCTCATATTTGTTAATTTTGATTTTTTTTTTCATTTTGGGAATTTTGAGCTCACTAGTTTTTCTATTTTTAAATATTTGTAGTTTAATTTCTTTCATTATAATTGTAGTTAGGAATATCATAATAAATTAAAATTCTTAAATCTGATATAATCTTTAAAAGCCTTCATTCCTGATATGATATCATTTAATGGAATACATTTCATAATTAGAATCTTTATTCTTTTGGTCCCCGTTTAAAAGTCATCTATTTTTCATTTCATTTGAAGACTATTAAGTCATCCATATCAAAAAGAAAATTATAGTACTACTACACCTATATTGTTAGATTAAGATGGTTTAATTGTTTAAGACATGAATCTCAAAATTTTTACTAATCTAATGGCAATCAACGGGAGAGGGGGAGTGAGAATCATCCTCACTTTAGGGCTTGACCAAAAATGCAATGAAAAAGGTTCATTACAAGATGCTACTAATATCATAACCAGTGATTTGTTTAACACATAAATTTTTCTTGAGATGAACTATAGATGATAAGAAGAGCATGAATGGTTTTGATCGCTGTTCTAAAAATCCCTGCCTAGCGCTGCCTAGACCTTGCCTAGCTGCCTAGGTGCTAGGCCTTAAACCGCCGCCCAACTAACGTCTAGCATCTTTTAAAACCTTGGTTTTGATTATGATATTTTTACAGTGATATGATAGGTACATAGTCATATCACCATGCTTTTTGTATTTAAAAAGTACGGAGATTCAAACCAAAAACATAGAGAACGGAGATAGGTACATGACCATCACATTATGCTTCATTTTTATTTATTTATTTATTTTGCGTTATATCAATTTACACACAATATAAAAATATAAAATATAAAAGAAAATATAGCAACCAAAATTTTAGACCATGCAAGGGCCTCTGTTTGAGTCTCGCACAGGGCCTCCAAAATCTCAAGGCCGACCCTGTATTTGTCCCACTTTGATCATTTCCCTTTCTCTCTTCCCTCCTAGCCACTACATAAAGAGGGCTTTGGGAAAGGAGAAGACACCAACAAAAACAATTCTCTTAGCTATAGAGCTCTTAGTAATCTTTTTCTCTTAGTTTAGCCTCTAGGGTATCACCTTGGCCTTAGCATTAGGAGGCTACTAAGAATTACGGCAGTTTGATCCTTGTGCATGGGCACAAGGTACATAGGCAATCTAACGGGGCTAGATGCAACCGAATCCTCCCTTGGATGACGCTCTCCTTCGTGGTTCGTAGGAATGAGATGGCGATCCAGAATTCGTTAATTCCGCAAGGTATGTCCTATATCGAATTCTTTATATTATATTCGTATAAATTCCCAACAGTGGTATCAGAGCCATAGGGCTCATTCCTCGCCTTACAATTCGATGTAAATTGCGAGAACCACTATATCCACCATGGTTGCATAAACCTGAAAATATCACATTCTGATTTGTTGCCTTTTTTTAAGGATTTCTTTTGAGAAATATATTATCCTATGTGTGAGAATCATTCCCGCCAAACTTCGTGCAAATATATGCCACGGTTTGAGAGAAATCACAAACCCTAGTTTTGTGATTTCTTGAAAATTTTAGTTTTTTCAGCCGTTTTTCAAGCTGAATTTAGGGTACATGGAGCTGTTTTTTCTGTAGTTTTTTTATTTTTTATTGTGATTTGTAGTCGGTCACATAAGCTTCAAAACCATATAAACTACACTTCATTTGGACGAGTATTGAAGAAGATATGGCTTCGCAAATATGCCTTTGCGAATCTGTGAAATCTGGGATTTCTGCATAAAAATTGGAGAAAAACGTGATTTTTATGTTCAGATTTGGGAGCTCTTTTTCGTGCTATTAGAGTCAGTTTTTGGAATTTGTTCCTGAAATAGAAGTTGTAGCTCGTAATTTCGGATTTCTAGTGGTATACAATACGAATCAAACGGATGCATATAGATTGAGATATGGTCTTGGGAAATTTGCCTTACGAAATTGAAAATCTGGGATTTTCATATTTCTTGGAGGAAGAGAATCTCTAATATTTTGAGATATTGTGTCAGTTTAAATTACTTGTCTCGATTGAGTATTTTAAGCGGGATATTATATCATTTTAATTGCTCCTTTTTAGACTTGAGCATTTAAATGGAGAAAAATATTCTTTTGTAGAATATTATTTTATGAGATTAATTCTAATTAGGTGATTTGATCATAATATCATGATTATCAAATTAGAATTAGAATTATTAAGAGGATTATCTCCTATTATATTTTTAATTAATGTGGATTGATTATCTCCTTATTAATTATTTTAAATTGATTATCTAAGTGATTATCTTCTGATTAATTTATATATGATTGTTTATTCTTTATTATTTAATTACAAATAATTGAATATTGTTGTTGGGCTTATTATGAGCATGTCATTTAGGAAAACAATCCATATTTAGGATGTTCATTAAACATGGATTGGGGTTCACTAATGATCACCTCTTACTTGATGTGGTGTCTAGGAAAAATCTTTAAGGAGACATTTTGGATGTCAAAAGGGGTCGGTTTTTAAAAACTTAGCACTGCCACCCCTCCCGGATTTGACCTAACCACACTTACGGAGACCCACTTGTCAAGCCCATTGTCTAAAACTCGAACTTAATCCCAATAAAAGGCCTATTATATGCATGAGTACTATATGATTGTTTAAGCCTTTGCCCATAATTTTTTTTTCTTGCGCTCAATTGGATGTAGCATGAAAACGAAATGGAAATGTGTTTGGAAAAATGTGGAAAAAAAATTTCAAAAATAAATATTTGTTTCCAAAATAATTAAAATTGTGAACTCAACCTGTCACATCCACTAGTACAAAAACATGTTTGCGCGACGAAAACTTGCGCGACGCAGCTAAATGCGTCGCGCAAAGTATGTTTGTGTGACGCTAAACAAAAAACGTCGCGCAAATGGCCTTTGTGCCCTTACGTCGCGCAAAACGGTATTGCTCGACGCCAATCTTCGTCGTGCAAAGTGCTGCAAGCTTTTGGCGCTAAACCAAGTGAGTTTTACCGCTTTTTCTGTTGACTTTGCGTGACGCAGGGCTACATGAGTCGCGCAAAACAGCTTTACGCGACGCACGTGCACTTACGTCGCGCAAAACATCTTTGCGTGACGTATGTCGCGTCACGCAAAACAGTTTTGCGCGACTCATGTAGCCCTGCGTCACGCAAAGATGTTTTGCGCGACGCCGTATGCGTCACGCAAAGTCAACGATTTTTTTCTCCTTTACTTCATCAGTTTGGGTGGTAGAAACTGCAAACTAATTGACTTTTTTCTCAATGCTAAGACAATAGGTTTTAGTTCAATAATGAGCGGGTTGATTTTTGTGAGCATATGCCATACTTATGTAGATAAACAATGGCTATGACGGTTGGATCGTTATTTTTCTCCGTTAAATCGTTATTTTTCATTTATAACCGTCGAAAAGTGTTTGTCGCGTTACTTGATCTCTAAATGTTTTTTTTTCCTATTTTTCGCGTATGCGATCTCGAAGCATATGCAAACAAGTTTGACGGTTCGATCGTTGAAACTAGTTTCGTACAATGTGTTTCCCATCAAAATGGTTGATTTATTAATACTTTCATTAAGTATAACATAAGATTTTGTGGTATCCACTTGTGTAAATACTTTAAATTGACGATCGAATGAGTTCATTGGATTCATATAGGGTCAAGGAGTGTAGCTGTAAAAAATCATCAAAATCGGAGTTAAAACTACCGTTAAATCGTTATTTTTCATTTATAACCGTCGAAAAGTGTTTGTCGCGTTACTTGATCTCTAAATGTTTTTTTTTTTCCTATTTTTCGCAATGCGATCTCGAAGCATATGCAAACTAGTTTGACGGTTGGATCGTTGAAACTAGTTTCGTACAATGTGTTTCCCATCAAAATGGTTGATTTATTAATACTTTCATTAAGTATAACATAAGATTTTGTGGTATCCACTTGTGTAAATACTTTAAATTGACGATCGAATGAGTTCATTGGATTCATATAGGGTCAAGGAGTGTAGCTGTAAAAAATCATCAAAATTGGAGTTAAAACTACCGTTAAATCGTTATTTTTCATTTATAACCGTCGAAAAGTGTTTGTCGCGTTACTTGATCTCTAAATGTTTTTTTTTTCCTATTTTTCGCGTATGCGATCTCGAAGCATATGCAAACAAGTTTGACGGTTCGATCGTTGAAACTAGTTTCGTACAATGTGTTTCCCATCAAAATGGTTGATTTATTAATACTTTCATTAAGTATAACATAAGATTTTGTGGTATCCACTTGTGTAAATACTTTAAATTGATGATCGAATGAGTTCATTGGATTCATATAGGGTCAAGGAGTGTAGCTGTAAAAAATCATCAAAATCGGAGTTAAAACTACCGTTAAATCGTTATTTTTTATTTATAACCGTCGAAAAGTGTTTGTCGCGTTACTTGATCTCTAAATGTTTTTTTTTCCTATTTTTCGCGTATGCGATCTCGAAGGATATGCAAACAAGTTTGACGGTTCGATCGTTGAAACTAGTTTCGTACAATGTGTTTCCCATCAAGATGGTTGATTTATTAATACTTTCATTAAGTATAACATAAGATTTTGTGGTATCCACTTGTGTAAATACTTTAAATTGACGATCGAATGAGTTCATTGGATTCATATAGGGTCAAGGAGTGTAGCTGTAAAAAATCATCAAAATCGGAGTTAAAACTACCGTTAAATCGTTATTTTTCATTTATAACCGTCGAAAAGTGTTTGTCGCGTTACTTGATCTCTAAATGTTTTTTTTTTCCTATTTTTCGCGTATGCGATCTCGAAGCATATACAAACAAGTTTGACGGTTGGATCGTTGAAACTAGTTTCGTACAATGTGTTTCCCATCAAGTGCAATGGTATATGTATTTACTAAGTAGATTTTAATTTATTTATTTTGTACTTATAACACTTAAGAAATTGAATGATATATATGTAAAAAAAATTATTATGGGTTTTTTTTTGGAATAATATATTATTGTGGGGTTTATGTGAAATAAAAATTGAACTTGAAAGGAGTAAAGTCACATTTTTGGTAATTTTTTTAATATTAAAAAAAAAAAAAAAAACCTTGCGCGACGCTTTAATCTTCGCGCAAAACCACTTTGCGCGACGTCAAATTGTATACCTACGTCACGCCAATTGAAAATTTTGGCGGTCCATAACGAAAAATAGGCGCTTTTTTTCAATTTTTCCAAGTTTTGCAACACGGCCTAAATTGCAGACTTTCCCTAATCATATACCCTATCCTCTTTTCCTAAATTATAGAGGAGGGAGACACGGGTTGGCGACTTCGATCATGCGTCCTACAGTCCGCATCGATCTCTTCCATCTCTGCTTCGTGATCCCTTCGATCCCTTCAAGAGGTAATTAAATCTCACTTCTTTCTCTGATTCGTACCTTATTCTCACTGTTTTTCTCGAATTGTTTGTTTTTCTTGGATATTGTTGTGTTTCGATCCCAAAATTTTTCGTATTTGAAGGGATCTTATTTCTGGTATCTGATTTGTGGAGGGTTTTTTATACTTTTAAACGTGGGGTTGTGGGTGTTTTGTCCAGGGAGCAAAATTTATCTGGTTAGGCTTTTTCCCTTTGAAAATTAATAGATGTTCAAATTCGGAACCATGAATTATTAATTTATTTGTTGTTGCGGTAATTTAGGCACTTGAAAGCGAGGCAATCATGGTTAGATTTCATGTGGTTCATGAAAGACTCGGTCAGGCTTTAGAAGGTTTGCCTGATGAACTTTACCTATCAGATGAAGTTGAGGAACAGGCGTATACATATATGTCCCTTTTATCCATTTTCAAGCTAATGCTTCCCATGTGTTATTTCATTTTTTTTCACACAGACAGATCCAAATTTTACTACATATATTTCAAGGAATTAATGTTGGATGCAAAGAACAATGTTACAGTTTCACCATCATACGTCCAAATATTGTAAGTTTGGGACTTAACCTAAGGTGTAGTTAGCAAGACCACTTACAAGTTATAAATGTTTTCTTTTTTTTTTTTTTTTTTTTTTTTTGGGGGGAAGCAGTTGAAAAACTTGATATCACCTTTGCATTTGTATGTTGTCAATGTAAAGATTATTCTTTTGTTCAGTTAGATGTCAGTTTTATAATCAATGCTTTGGTTAACTATAAATCCACACACCGTTTTCATAAGATTTGTTTTTCTGCCAACATGTTAATTTTGCTCAATGATAATGCCATAATTGGAATATTTTTTATAGAAATGATGTAATGGGTTAATCTGAAATTTCGAACTGAACTCTTACATGACTGCTATTGCACATGCTCCTCTTTTTTGGTTGTTGGGTTTTATTTTTATTTCATTTTTTGGTAAATGCAATTGTTGGTTTTGCAAAGAACTGACTTCTATCTTATTTTTAGTTCTCTATGCATGTAGTTTCACCTTTTTTGATCTCGAGTATCTGGTTGGCTTTATTTATCAGGCCCAGGGTTGTGATTCTGGATGCTGACATGATTAACCACACTTGGTGCGGAGAAATGCAAGCATGTTGCAGCGTAATATGGGTATATTGCTACTACTTTTTTTCCCCCTTTCTATAAATGATACTAGATTTTAACCAAGACCAGATTGTATCAAACAAAAGCATTGTTTTCCAACTGGTATAAAACAAGATTCTTTTCCACCAAAAAAAGACTAGGTATCCATATTGTATCGTTATTTTCTTTATAGTATAAACCTGTTGAATCAACCATAGAATTGGTTTTGGAGTTTTCGTTTGATCAGAGAGTGTTTTTTTGGGTGAAAGTTTTAATCGGTGAGACTCGGATGAAAATGGAAGAATTTCTCTAAGAATCAGACCCTATGCATTCTTACTGTTTAATGCTGAGAGTTTCTATTCTGTTATATTATAATGGAACCAATGCAGGTTTACTTCGACTACATGAGGAGCTTCAGAGTTGAATTTGATTAGTTTTTTGAGGAAGGAATGATATCAGAAATTGAAGTTGGATTAGGTCCGTGTGGAGAGCTATGGTATCCTTCTTATCCTGAACGGCATGGTTGGAAATATCCTGGTATTGGTGAATTCCAGGTACCTTAACAAATGGTGATCCCTCATTTCATTAGTGGCATGCATAATAGCTAGGGACTGACGGTTATTTATAAATGTTTAAGTTAATAGCCCTTCATTCACCTGTGGTTATGACCTTAAGCCCGTTTAAGGAAAAATAAACACTATAGGCAGCTTATGCAGAATGAGCATGTAAAAGGGAAGCACAGGTAAAGGTTTCTGATGTCAGTTGGCTGTTTCTATTTAGTGTTTTCAATTTGTTCCTTTTATTCTGTCTGCAATTTTTAATCTGTGGTTATGCATCAATTTCTCTGCTTCTTCTTTATAAATCTTGCAGGTCAGGACAACACACTTATCGAGGCAATGTTGGGATGTTTAGGCTTGGGTGGAGACATGGACTTATGGAAGAGGTGAATTAGCTTAGCTCTCTGTCATTAGCTTTATCTGTTCTATGCATCTCTACAATCTTACAATGCTCCTTTATTAAATTGCAAGATGTTGGGACCGGTTACTGGAATACAAGATTTGGAACAAAAGTGGTTGACAATGCTAGAGTCGAAAGCAAGTGTGAAATTCACATTGAAAATGACAGGTGAGAATGCTAATCATATTCTAAAAAAAATGTTGGGCTTCGTGATGAGATCTCTAGCCGAATTCAAGAGGCTAATTTAGTGATTTGGAGTTAATTTTGTGAATTTATTGAATGAAGTTGTTTATTTTTAGCTTATCTTGTGTTTGCTTTGGTTTTAGGAGAGGGTTGCGCATGATCTGTAGGTTCAATCAACCTCGCTGTTAACGTTAGAATCACAATTAAAGGTCAGTTTTTCAGACATTTTTTTTTCTTTTTGCTGCATGTTTATGTATGTTTGGTCTCTGAGATTTTGTTTTTAGTCACTGTTGATTTGCAGTTTATGTCTCCCTTTAGCTACTTATTGACACATGTTTATTCTCAGCATTTTTTTGTTAGGGTAAGTGGTTTGGTGAGTTCTGTATTATTATATATTCTTTGGGGCTATTTTAAGTAAAAATGAAATGTTAACATTGATATAGCATACGGCACACTTAATTCACACTCCTGTATTCGGTCTTCATGTTTCCATTGCAACACTCTGCATTTCCTAACCAACGAATTTTTTGATAAAGACATTAAAGCAATTACATGCTCTATCAAGTATGTTTTATATGTAGTTGTGGTAGTTGCAAGGAAATGAAATATTTGTGCTGATAATTGGTAGTTTAAATATATAGAAATAGAGAATAATTATAAATGGAGCACCTAGGATATTTAACATTGTTTTCTTTTCCATTTAATTTTTCTCATGTTTAACATCTGTTTTTGCTTATGGATTTGATTCAAGTGCTTTTTTTTATTAGTGTTAATTTTGGGTTGGATATCAACAAACTAACCCAGTTAATTTTGCTTAGCGTTAATGTATAAGGAGAACTCTCATTGCATCAACTCGAACAAACATTCTTCTACTTAGTTGCTTAGCTGCTGAAACAGGAACAAAACACTTTTTATGTTTTTTTTTTTTTTGTTTAACTGCTAAAACAGGTGACTGGCCTGCAGGACATATATTTTGCCATCTTAACTTCAAGGGTAATATATGTGTAAAATGCATGTTGCTTAGAGAATCAGAGCATTTTTTGCAACCACATCTTTTGTAATCAGCTTGGTTGAATGTATACAAAAGTCAAGCTACTTATCTTACCTACACCATTCACTCCTCTATCCCTTTTGTTCATTCATGATTTTGTTGAATTTTTTTCAGGTTAAATGTGTCTTATTCATGTAGTTAAGGCTGATGCATTCAAGTCCCGCAGCAACGCGCGGGCATTTTGCTAGTGATATACTATTAGGGGAGGTCTTGCAAAATCGTCGTCATGGCAAGGTTGTTCGGGGTATGGGGAAGGCGCGGGTTCGTGAGACGGGTGCCTCTTCTTCCAAATCGACCACAGGAGAGGTCAACGCCCTGAAGGAGGAAGTGACAACCCTAAAAGGTCAGCTTGCAGCCCAGGATGAGCAGATAAAGGCCCAAAGTGAGCAGATGAGGGCCCAGAGCGAGCATATAAAGGCTGAGAACGAGCAGATGAGAGCTGAGAACGAGCAGATGAGGGCCTAGATGAGTATGATTGTACAGGCCTTAGCGGTGTCCGGTCTCCAAATCCAGCTGCCAGCACCTGATCTTACTCCACCTTCGACCTCCCAGCCACCTCACCTACCCGATACCCAGTAGTTTTCAAACCTAGAAGACTACTTGTTGTAGTTTTTTCTTTTTTTGTTTAGACATCTTGTATGCACATTTTCATATGGTTTATAATTAAATTTTTTCTTGGTTTATTGTTTATTGTTTACAATTGAATTACAATATTTATTAAAAATTAAATCAAAAATATTAATAAATCAAAAATATTTTTGTCAAAAAAATAAAAAAAAAATAAAAACATAAAAAGTTTGCGCGACGAAAAAGTTCCATAGGTCACGCAAAGTGGGTTTGCGTGACGTAGGTATGCGTCACGCAAAGTGTCTTTAAGACTTTGCGTGACGCACACCTTGGTCACGCCAACCCACACCCACTTTGCGTGACGCACACCTAGGTCACACCAACCGACTTTGCGTGACGCACACCTTCGTCACGCCAACCCACACCCACTTTGCGTGACGCATGTTACTACGTCACGCAAAGACACTTTGCGTGACGCATGTAACTTCTTCGTCGCGCAAAACCTTCTTTCACAGGCGTGGCGCGACGCTTGTCGCGTGACGAAGGTTCGTCACGCAAATTTTTGCGCGACGTTTTTTTGACTTTGCGCGACGAAGGACCTACGTCACCCAAAGTATTTTTTGTACTAGTGTCCCGGCTCCGGCCCCTACCACATCCAGGGCTCAACTCCACCGTAGCACGATATTGTTCGCTTTGGGCCCCGACCATGCCCTCACGGTTTTGTTTCTAGTAACTCGCACGAGAACTTCCCAATGGGTCACCCATCCTAAGAATGCTCTCGTGCTAACTCGCTTAACTTCGGAGTTCCTACGGAACCCAAAGCCAATGAGCTCCCAAAAGGCCTCGTGCTAGGTAGAGATCGGAATAGACATATAAGGCTTACAGGATCCTCACCCCTGGGCGACGTGGGGTCTTACAATCCACCCCCCTTAGGGGTCCGACGCCTTGTCAGCACACTTTCAACCAGGGATTGGCTCTAATACCAAATTGTCACATCCCGGCCCGGGCCCCACCACATCCCGGCCCGGGCCCCACCGTAGCACAATATTATCCGCTTTGGGCCCCAACCACGCCCTCACGGTTTTGTTTCTGGGAACTCATACGAGAACTTCCCAGTGGGTCAACCATCTTAGGATTTCTCTCGTGCGAACTCGCTTAACTTCGGAGTTCCTACGGAACCCGAAGACAATGAGCTCCCAAAATGTCTCGTGCTATGTAAAGATGGGAATATAGATATAAGGCTTACATGATTCTCACCCCTGGACGATGTGGGATCTTACACAACCTATAATATTGAGTGGTAATTACAAGCGACTTAGTGGATTTTTCGATCTTAATTTATAGGATAGGTTCATATTTCTTAATTAAGACTTGTGAAATAAATAAGAAAAATGTGTAGTTAATATATAATCAACGTTTATATATTACTTTTGTCCATAGTTATATGGCTTAAATTATCGAGAGTTGCAAAAAAAAAAATATATATATATATATATTTAATGCTTAAGTAGATAAGCGTTTCTCATGAAATTAGAGCAAAAGGCTCCACCAAAGGGTGTAATGCTGGTTATAATAACATGTCTCTAATGCTTTTAGGAATTGGATACACCTTGACCCTTAAGAGAACCGAGATCTTGATGAGAATTCTCATCAAGAATTAGCTTGAAAGTTAAGGAAGTGCCCTAGGTGGCATGCTAAAAGTAGTCCAATTGAAGAAGTCGAGAGAGAGAGAAAGAGAGAGAGAGAGAGAATGGATAAAATTGCTCAAGCATAGTTGGTTATATTAATGTTGAAGATAAAACATCTCACTCAGATTGGTTGAGTGAGTACTACTATGATCTTCAATTTTATTTGAGTGAGTACTACTATGATCTTCAATTTTAACTCTCTACTAAATGAAGTATACATGGTGCAAATTTGGCTTGTACTTCTTTTTTAGTTGTGCTTGAAGCAATTTTGGCATATGTGGTGAGAACTTAAATGAAGATAATATAACTTGGTTATCTAATTCTATTCCTTGAAGTACTAAGCGATTGATCCACTTGGAAATGCAAGGAGATTGTGAATAAGTTCGCATTCCTTAGTTTGGCTTAGAAAATTTCTTCAACATTTCATCATCAAGCAATATTTTTGGAATATATGCCCTTTTCGATGCACCAATATTTGAGAAGTTAAAAATACTTTATAATTTTAAGACGACACTATTCCTCAACTTGCATTAAATGTGTTTTTCTTTAAATATGGAATGCTAAAAGTTAGTTGATCAAAATTGTTAGAGATAGGTCATTACTTGACTCACTCGCTAAGTGATCAACAATACTTTGACATTTTAGTAAGTTTTGAAAAAAATCTCATGGGAGTGCTATTCAAATCTAGCTCAAATTAGTGAGCTAATTCACTATAATTGTAATTTTATTTGAGAGCATTAAGTAGATGCTTCCCATGTTTTTCTGGAAAAAAAAAAAAACTAATTAATTTTCCTACTACTCAAGGGCAATTATTCTTTAATTGTACATTGTCATAAAACCTTGGTTTAATTACAGCTTTATATGTATATCAAAAGAATAGAGTCTATTATACTCTTCTTGGAAAACCATGAAATTGTGAGTAGGATTCCAATCACTTGGAAAGGAATTTTCGGAAATTTTGGGCATTGCCACACACCATTTAAGGTGGTGTAGGCACAGTTGAACACTTCCAACCTAGTGGGAGATGTTGTTTGAAACAATTAGTCCCTAAAACCCTAAAGCAATTGAATGAGCAAAGTAACGACTTTGAATTTTCAATTAGCTTACATCAGTTTTCACATATGGTGAGACGGTTGTCTAGGATATAGACTTAAGGGTTGACTAATTTCTTGTGACATTTAAATTGCAATAGAATTGACTATAAACTTGTTCTTCACATTGGAAAGATCTTCCAATCTTTAAGCGAAGGTGGAAAAAATAAATAAATATATATATCCTTACCTAATGTCGCTAAAAGATTGTACGTTTAGTGGGAGTACAACTAATGGAAGTGTACCACTAGACTTTAAAGATTTTCCAAGAAGTAGGTTACTAGGCCTAGTGGGAGTACTAATAAATGGAAGGGTACCACTAGTCTAGAAGCAATCTCTAAGCTAGAATGCTAGCTTAAGTACAAGGGGTTGTAAGTTTAAGGGGTTGTAAGTTTAGTGGGAGTGTAACTAAGGGAAGTGTACCGCTAAACTACAAGGAATCTTCCACCTTAGGGAAGTACAACAGAAGAAAATGTACTAAACAATAGTGGGAGTACAGCTAATGGAATTGTACCATTGCAGTTATGTGAGAGGATCAAAGTTTTCACAAAACAATATAGGTTGTGAATATGATACAATCAATAAATTGAGTGACTTTTGATAAAAGTCATAAAGAATGTGAATTGAAACTTATTAAAAATAAGAGTGGTCTTAGAAGGTTCATAATCCCACTTAGTAGTTGAACCAGTAAAGTGGTTGGTATTTGTGGATTGTTGAACTTAGGATCCTAGCACATCGTGAAAAGGCTATTAGGTCTTAAAGACATTCTCCCTAGATGGTGATGAATGTTATTCTGCTTTGTTAAATGACTAAAAGAGATGGTCCTCACAGACAAATCTTTCATTAACAAGCGAAATTGAAAATTTTTCTTTTCATAAAAGAAATGATTTTTCAATAAGAGATGGAAAGTATGAGATGTCTTCCCAAGGTGGGGTCAGACGTGACTCATTTTTTTCCATGACCTAACCTAAGTGAACAATTTTCAATCCAAAAAGAGAATTGGGTTCACACATTATTGGATTCTAGACAAGTGTCCTTATTTGTGTTGACATTTGGAAGTCTTTCTAGCCGTTGTTGTTGTACTTTAAGACTTAGAGCCCAAGGTGTTCTTGTCTTTCCATAATTGCTGACATTTGATGTCTTTATTGAAAAATAGATTGTCTCCATAATTGTGGTGTGAGACACAAAGCATTTTTGACATGCTAGAGAAGTTTTAGTGATACTCTTAGATGCTTCTTAGTTGATTTGCTAAAGATTAACGTATAGAAGCTCCATGGTTGCCATTTGAGCTATACTGAAACTCAAGACATCTTAGAAGAGATAGAGTGTCGTGTGATTCTACATCAAAGCTTCCTAGAATATGAAATGAGGAATAGTGTTAACCATTGTCTTAAAATGTGCATCTAGACGATAAGAGAAATCATACGTGTGCCAATTGTAAGGCGGCATGTATGAACCACGTGTGTGGATAAGAAATAATATAAATACCATTTTTGGAGATGTTTATATATAAACTCATCAGTCCTTGTGATAAAATGGTGTACGCTCGCTATTCACAAAGCGTTGATGCGTAGTCTATCCGAGAAGTGGATGATTGTCCAAACCAAGCCATTTTGAAGAAATCATAAGTCATTGCTAAACTTAGAACAGTAAAAGGATTTTTGATGTCCATAAAACATCATTTTGGTTCTTATATCATCATAAGGTTGACATAAGATCCTTCATGGAAAAAATGATTGTTCAAGGTACAAGTAATTCCATGTTTACTCATGGTTGAAATATTTTCTCAATAGAGTGATGAAAATATACTTGCATTTACCTTATATGGAATTGAAAGAACCCACTGATGTGATAAATAATAGCACACAAATTAAACCCTCTTTTTGACAATTGTAGTATAGATATAAGTAGGGATCGTTCTAGGCCGGGGATTAGGAGGGATTGCTAATCTAATGAAAACTGACTCAAAGATACAAAAATATGCTTAAAAACACTTAAATGAACTCAAAGACTCTTAACTAAACTTATATGACTCAAAGCAAACTCAAAAGACTCAAAACAACACAAAACAACCAAATAGACTCAAACTAGACGCTAAGACTTACTTTGGACGAAAATTGAATTAGTTTTGACTCAAAACACTTAAAAACACACAATAACTCAGATTCTAGCCTAATAGACACTTAAAACAAAGGGGGGTTTTGGTTTTGACGAATTTGAATTAAAACAAAACAGAAACTAAACTAGACAAAGTTATGAACGAATTTGGGTATATGGATGGGTGATTAGCTAGCTAGAGGGTCCTTCTCCACACATGACACACTTGCATACAAATTGATTTCTAGTTGCTTTTCGATAAACCATGAACCTCAACACCCCAGATTAACCGTGACATCACTAATTAACCCTCAGATTTTCCTTAAGTTATTGGATTGGATGACATCATACGACAACCCAAAGCATTCTTCAAAAGTCCCCTACATGACATCATAATAGAGATACAATCAAAGATCATTACGTTCTATGAAAATCATAAGTATTGACAAAGCACTTGTAACTATGACATCATGATACTCATGCTAGGAATTTACTTAACATGATTGTGAAAACAACCTTAACTACTTGTGAATATAAGTTTGTAACGATTATGTGAAACTCTCTTATATTCTAGCCCCAAAGTCATGCATGCTAACTAAGTGTGCACCCTTAATCAACAAACAAGAATAAGTTATCCATCAAACGGTTAAATAAATTGCATTCACAATTTATGAAATCACAACTGGAATTAATCAATTCATATTGCAAATATAATCATGGTTTCAAAGTCTCCCCTAGCCAAAACAAAATTAGTTCCTCATGTTTACAACAAAACAAAGAGAATATAAATTAAACATTGAAAACAAAGATTGAATACACCTAGAAACGCTCCAACAATCCAAGTTTGAATGGCCAAAACGTCCAAGGCTTCTCGTCTCTTCTTTCTCCTTCTTTGTTGCAGCACAAGGGTGTTTGTGTATGAATTATGGTGATGGATGGATAGGTTGGATGGTGGTAGGGGGTGGATGATGGCTGAATGAATAGGGAGAATGAGAGAAAATTCGTATGGATGTGTATGGATGTCTAGAATCTCCCATAAGTGCGGCAGATTATGTATATATAGAGGGAGAAAGGTTAAGGCAATAAGTAATTAATTTGGGAAGGTTTTTAGCTCCAAATCCTCAAGGAAAAAGGGTAACAAATCAGAATTCTAATGGAAAAGGGAAGGAAAGTTGCGGCATTGACTAGAATAAAAGGGAAAGAAGTTATATGGCAGATTTTGGAAGAAAAGGGTAAGAAAGGTTCGACATAGACTAGGATAGTGCAAGGAATCTTTGGTTTGTGTCCTAAAATGCATAAGATACCTTCAAAGTTGCTGGAACTTAGGGATATTTAGGATTAGGAAAGGTTAAACAAAAATAGGAAACCTTGGCTTAACTTTCCTACTTCAAGTAGGAAACCTTCTTTGACTAGGAATCCTTCTTTGATTAGGAATCCTTCTTAGATTAGGAATCCTAACACCTTTAGGTCTTCAATTTCGTCCATTCCTTTTGCTCCAAGCATATGCTATCCATTCCAAGCCCAATTTTGCTCCAAAATGCACCTTTTTGCTTCCTTAGCCATATGAACCTAAAAACACACGAAAATAGCTTAAACTACTAAAATAACTACGAACTAACAACATAAATGTACGAAAACAAGCTAACTAAGTCGCCTAAATATGCTCCTATCACCCACCTACTTTTGAAAAACATAGATGCTCCTTATGGAATTATTTTGGAGGTATTTTGCATTAACAAGAGAGATTTTATGTGAACCTGCTCTGATCTATGCAAAAGAAGTCCCTAAGTTGGAGGGAACCCAAATTTGTTCATGATTACTTGCAATTGCACAAGGTGAGGAGTCTCAAAGATGTAGCCCTAGCGATAATGGTAATATGTCACACTCCTAAGTATAAAAGCTACAAGAGACTCATTAGAATTAATTTTTTCAAAGAACGTTATGATGCACATTTTTTTTTCGAGTGTCACCAAGCTAGAATCAGTTTCACTCACTTGAAACGATTTGCCCTAGCGTTGAGGTAATGAGCAAGATGAGACATATATGTCTGAAACGCATTTGAGTGCAAGACCAGACATGTGTATGATTTCACGTACAAAACATACCCTAGATATATGTATATGTTGTCTTAGAAGTGTCTAAGATGAGACCTAGCAAAGGTCGAACATGGAGATTTTTCCATTTGAAATCGATGTTAAAGCTTGTCAAGCTGGAAGTGAGTAACTAGGTAGGCGCCGACAGGGGTGACTAGGCTAGATTCTCAAGTTAAGCATTTGTGTAGTGCTTAAACTAAGATTCATATGGTGTATGTCCAACGGACATGTGACACACTCATTAAATTGAGAGTACACCATAGCATACAGTTCATACTGTATGTGCTAGTTATGGCCAACAGTGAGAACGACGAATTGATCCCTGCTTCAAGTCACTGTGTGAGCCACTAGATCTATGTGATCCTACCCTTATACCCTTTGAACTAAAGTCTATGTCAAAAAGAGAAGGTTTGATGATCGCTACTTTAACACGTTTATCTTAGACGGTCAAGTTAGTAATTGTCCCAAGAGGCGTGTCTAGGCAAGCAGTTAAACCAAATTAGACTAACATGAGAGCTTAGGGAAGATAGTTTAAAGACTACACTATGTCATGTGATTCATTAGCTGGCCAGCGTCTATTTGATATTAGTTGTCAAACGTAAGACATGGATACATGATATTTGTGGAACATGACATTTCTTTTTATATCGTAATGAGGGATAAAGAATGTCAAGTTTGGTGTATGACGAACTGTTTGGGGTATAAAGCAATGAACTTTCGAGTGATGCACTCTTGTTAAGTTTGGTGAGAGCTTAATGACAGCAATCATGGATGTGTACGTTCATTCTCGCAAGGTCGCGCGCCCCATATCCTGTATGAGGAGGTAAATTATAATGGATGAGAATTAGATGAGCTAATTGAGATGATTCCAACACCCTATGTGGGTGAGTGGGAGATGTAGGATTTATACACCCAGTATAGGGTGTGTTATTGATATGTGGTATTTGTCCCACATTGACCATTTCCCTTTCTCTCTTCCCACCTAGCCACTATATAAAGAGGGCTTTGGAAAAGGAGATGACACCAACAGAAACAATTCTCTTAGCTTTAGAGCTCTTAGTAATATTTCTCTCTTTTAGTTTAGCCTCTAGGTTATCACCTTGGCCCTAGGATTTGGAGGCTACTAAGAATGACGGTGGTTTGATCCTTGTGCATGGGGACAAGGTATATAGGCAATCTAATAGAGATAGATGCAACCAAATCCTCCCTTGGATGACGCTCTCCTTCGTGGTTCGTAGGAAGGAGATGGAGATCCAGAATTCGTTAATTCTACAAAGTATGCCCTATATCAAATTCTTTATCTTATATTTGTATAAATTCCTAACAGTAGTGAAGGTTGGGGTGCAAGTGGAGTCGACGCTACCATTTTGGGGCCCGAATAAGCTGTTGCAATCATATTGCTCTCAACTTATAAATGTGAGGTGTTATGTTTAACTTCAATGAATACAAGTTCAATATCAAATCACTGCTATGCAATTGTATACGGCTTAGCCTAACGCACACACTTGATAAAATTGGAAATGTATTTCCTCCATCCAAACATAATATAAAAGGTTACGATGACCTAATTTAGTTGTTTTTTTTATGGAAACTCCTAATTTATAATACAACTTGAATATCCTACGTAGACAAGCTTGACGAGCACGTCAATAATCCTAAAATAAGGTTAACCCCTACCGTAACCTAGATCACCGGATGGTGGGACGGCACATCATCCTCTGAGTTCCTTGACTACGGGAGGGTTAGCAGGGCTATCAGTAGGCTCGGTGCAAACCTGCTCGGAACTTGGTGCATCCAACGGTAGGCAACTCTTCAGAACTTGTGGGCTAATCTGCTGCTCCTTAATGGTTTTATCTGAGGGCTCCGAAAAGCTTAATTTCAGACTTATGCACTGCAAGCTTTGCCTCAATGATACATATGTCATTCACAAGATATCCTTCGCGGTGGTTGTAAAACTCCCTTAGAGGAATTAAGGAGGCGAAGCCCCTTTCGCTTTCATTTTTAGTGAACACGTGTCCAGTATCTGCAAAGTCCAAATATTCATGATCACAAACAATACAAGCACAACAATTTCTAATATAGAAATAAAAATAACAGGTAGCTCATTATGCAGAGTACTTAAAATAACTAGCGGAAACAAACAGTCCTAGATCATTTGATCCAGGAATAAAAGACTTCCACAGTCCACAAACGTAAGACTCAAGATCAAAACAATCCAATTTCAATCGTTTCAATCCCGACCAAAGAAAGAGATTTGAAGGTCCAGAAATTAACTATCTATTTTAGCTACTTATTTCAACTGCTTAACAAACACACAGATTGCCCATAAAAAGAACGTTGCGCATAGCAAACCCAGGCACACAACAGAATTGCTCGCCCCGCCTTTAGCTAACATTTGAGGCCAGACTACCCAAATCGGGGTGTTAGATTCAATATTGATTTAGTAACACATAGTAATGTACCTAAACAAAGGACCAAAGTCAAAACTCATTGTAAAACTTGATTTCGATGGAAAAAAAAAAAATCATATTCTACAAGGATGAAAATCTAACAATCCTTACCTTAAACTAAATGGTTTTATCACGCGAGTATTTACTAAACAGAAGGTATTCAATTGCCATAACTTAAAGCAAAATTTGAAAGGTTATGCTTTCAACGGTAATCACCTTTTTAGACATGAAAAGTTGTATTACTGTGCCCATGTGATCTAATATACTAATTAATAGCAGGTAAACTATCAACCGTACTGCAGATAAGGTATGTTTTGCCATGCAAGATGCACTGGCAAACAGTTAGCATCCCCAATATACAGCCATAAAAACAAGACCCCATCTTTGGTAGAAGATAGATATCCAGCATCTCAACCTTCAGTTACACCATGTCTTCAGGGCCCGGAGAAATTACCATTTGAATGTTTCCTAAAAGGCGACCCGGAATAAAGCAAACATATTATTGAACAATTACATATTCCGCAAGTTCTATGATTTTCTTCAAAGGAGATCTCCATATGGTGAAACGTATTGTTAGCATTCTACTTCCGTTCTAAACCTAATTAATCTTTTGAACCAGAGATACAAATTTGCATATTGCCTTTCGTTTATCTACTTTCAGTATCTCGCATAGTAAAGTTCAATAAAATGTCAAGAAGGCAGTCGGGCATGGAAAGTAAGCGTGAGACAAAAAAAAAAAAAAAAAAAAACAAAACAAAAAACCTCCATGACAGGATACAGCAACAACTAGTTGCCTTCGATAAATTACCTATACCCTAAAATTTACAAACTAACATGGCAAAAGACAAAAACAAGGATGAATGTGAAATAAGCAACAGGAACATAACAACAAAGTACCCTTTGTTATCGACTTGCTGCTTTGAAGTTGATTGACGACACTCAAGCTGAATTGCGCATATCTAGCCCACCCTTTTGGTAATGTTGAAGAACCAGTAACATCCAGATAGACCGACAAGGAGCCTACGCCGTTCTTCCCCCTCGGATACATAAGGATTCGCCTGATAGAACCAACCAAGACAAGTGGAAAACCCTAAATATAACAATGCAAAAAGAAAAATTTTAAGCTTGTGGATGGTACGAGACAATAAAATACCATTCAAAACAACCGACGACGAAGACACCAGAGTAATGCTTGACGGCATTTAACTGAGAGAAGTTGTCAATTTTCCATGTGAATGTCAAAGATGCAGCATCATCCTTGTGAATATCCAGTTCCTCCAATTTCTTTACTCCTCTACAAACTCAAAGCAACAATAACATGCCACCGTAACATCAAATACCACACAACAGAAACTAAAAACATAAGTATGCAACCCGCAACAAACCTGAATTCTATAACTGTGGGAAGAAGAGACCTGGGCTTAGCCACCCTACAGATATCCTGGACCAGAACCGCCTCGCAGCCAGGCGGCGGAGCATCGAAATAATGGCAACCCAACCCCAATGTCAGCCCAAAATTGGCCAAAAAATCAGCCACGCTGTTTTTTTGCCGGTACACATGCTGCAGGGAGTAGTTTTGGATTTGGTTAAGTAGATTCAGGCAATTCCTAATCAGATTTTCGCTATTCCTAATCTGATTCAGGGACTTATGAATCAAATTAAACTGAGGGTGTTTCGGGTACAACTGAACCGGGCTGAACACAAGCGTCACCGCCATGGCTGAGTCGGTTTCCACCTCAATTGGGTACCACCCATAATTCCAGGCAAGCTCCAGGCCTCTGTACAATGCCCAGACCTCAGCCTCAATGGGTTTCTTGCCCGTTCCCAGATTTTCAGCAAACCCAGTCAGCCATTCTCCGTCTTGATTTCTGATCACGCCGCCGCCTGCTATACACCCCGAGCGGTAACTTCCGTCGACGTTGAGCTTGTACCAGCCATGGTGGGGAAAACTCCAGCACAAAAGCACCTCCTGATTGTTTTTATGCTTTTTCTTTGTGCTGGGTGGAAATACAAGAAAACCCATAAGTTTACAGGTCTAAGCTTTAAAGTTGAAACAAGAGAATCAGAGAGTTTGATCGAGAGACGTACCTTCCCCTGGACGATTCCGGTAACTCCAACTCGGAGCCAGACACACTCTGTAACTGCAGCTCAGTCATGGTAAAAGTGGATTCAGGGGGAGAAAGACGAGGAGTTGACGGTGGCTCACACCACTTTTTCTTCACTTTGCAGGGGGTGAGAAAAAAGCGCTCGAACCAGTTGGGTCGCTGCTTATGATTGTTAGGAACTGGATCCTCTCCGAGGCAAACCCTCGGATCCTGCTGAGCGACAAAGACGGGAGGTTGGATTTTGATTCAACGGTTACAATTATTATAATTTTAAAAAGGACTTTATATTTGTAACCGTTTGATTGAAATCCAACGTCCCGTGTTTCTCGTTCAGCAGTATCTCGAAGGTTTACCTCAGAGAGGATCCAGATCTTGATTGTTATATTATGGGAAAGAGGCCCTCCAGATCCCTTTATTCTAATTCACCAAATCAGGAATTCGTACCATCGAAATTTAATTTAATATCTGAAGTTATTATAATTTTTAAAATAGTTCTTGTCTGTAACCATTTAATCAAATTTTAATATCATAGATTCCTTAATTTGGTGCATTAGGATTCCCTTCTGTTATTATGATCACTAGATTCACCACTATTTTTCGTCGCCAGGAAGCGAAGAAATATTCGGTCCGAATCTAAAATGATGATTTGCAACGAAATTTCTTTACCTTTTTTCAGGTGGTGGCCCAATTGTTTTTTTTTTTTCCTTTATCTATGTTAAGTTGTAAAGGAGTGGGCTAACAATAAGTTAGTAATAATGAGATTTAAATTCAATTTTGACGAGAATCAAATATAAAACTTCTCATTTACAGTAAAGAGAGATACTACTATACCGTAACAATAAGTGGCAATTGTATTTGCTTTTTATTTGTAGAACTATTTGGCAACTTAAACTGTACTGACTATTTCAGTCGGATAGAATAAATAGTCATCAAATAGTATTAACTAAATTAGTCGGACGTTTGATGCAATATCGAACTAATGACTGTAATATTCATATTGTGTTTTGTATAAATATAAATTCAATGTTAATTATGTTATTATCTAGAAACCCAAATACTTTTCAAATATTATCTTTAAACTAAGAAGCAAATGAAAGATAGCCATCACGCTCCAAACCCAGGGTCGGTGGAAGAAATCGAACCCAAATCTGGAGTGTAAGTTAAAAACTAAATAAATAAAAGAAAATTGAACGGACTGAAAAATAAATTATTCTTATAAAAATAACTCATAATTCTTAAACAAATAAGGAATTCTTTACAATTTTATAATAAATAGATGAATAAACTTTTTATTCTCACATCTAATCCAATCTCATCTTGCCTACCCTTTTGAATGTTTATTTCATGAACCTGCATAATAATAGAGGGATGAGCTTCAACAGCTTAGTAGGACCATAACTTTACCACAGTAAATTGACAATACTAAATTAAGTGTCATGAGATTATATAGCCAAATATCAAATCATTATTGATAACAATGCATGAATGCAATGCGCTACACCTGTTAATTTATATAATAAAACACACGGGTGCATGTCACATACCTTACATTTTACCACTGCAGTGGTGGTTCGAATGTTCTATTATACAGACTAATATCCCAAGTTCATAAATCCTCTTTACTAGTCATCTTATCTAATTCATTGATCTTCAACCCAAATCACCCACATCGACAATTTATCCCGCCGATATCCTATTCTAATGTGCACACATGGCTCGCCTGGAACTGATTTCATAATGAATAGATTCAATTACACAAAAGATCATTTCCAACCACCCACATTTCCAGAATTCCAATCTCAACACTAAAGTTCCAACCACATCTCACAACATGAGTGATGCATAAATAATGTCATTTTATCTTTCATATGTATCATCGATTAAGCCATGTCAAATCTTATATTGATTTTTTTTTTATAAAGACAATAAGATCGAAAAGCAAAGTGTGAGAGGAGGGGAGGAACTGGGATGAGAATAGGAGGGTAAAGAATCATACTCCCTTAGACCATCTCCAACCCTTGGCCTAAAACCTAAAATTGTTAGCCCATAAATTTTAGGTTTTAACCCAAAAATAGTTTTTCTGCTCCAACCCTTCTGGCCTAAAATTTTAGTCCCAGATTATTAAAGAATGAATTTAGACTAATTTTTTTTCTTAAAGTAAAATTTTTAAATAAAAAAACTTATGTAGACTATCCTAATTTAATTTTATGAACATTTTAACCTAAAAAAAATTAGATTCTAACAAATACTGAAAATTCACTAACAGACACCATGAAACTCGTTAAACACTATGAAAAGGCATCGTGATATGCATTTACTGTTTTCGACTAGTTTGTAATTGATCTTAATCTCTCTTCCCCTTCAACCTTATGATGTTGCAGAGAAATGGAGAGGAGCAATGCGAGTGTCTTGTAGAGTACATGGAAAAGACGCTGGAGCTTGGAAGGTGACAGGGAAAACAGAGCCAACGAGAGGAGGTTGGGAGAACAGAGTGCGAGACGAGGAGAACATAATCCACAAAAGGAGATAGGGAGAACATAGTCGGCGAGAGGAGACAGAGAGAACGGTGACAACGAGAAAAGGCGAGAGAAAGCTTAGTTCGCAAGAAAGAGAGAGGAATGAGACCCTACTAATTATAAGCTTTTTTGGAAGGTTTTATTAAGGAGGGAGGATTCTCTTCTCTCATAATCTCTCTCTCTTTTCCTTATCTCTTATTTGAATGGTTACGATTTAGCCACGTCAACACCTTATATTGATTTTTTTTATATAGAGACAATAAGATAAAAAAACAATATGTGAGAGGAGGGGAGGGAATGAGATGTGAATATGAGGGGAAAGAATCCTACTCCTTTAGCAAGAGGGTGTATGCCAAATAAAATAAGTGGGTTAGATTAAATTAGTCCGGTCCAATTTAATACGAGAGGGTGCCAAACGACTGAGTCCGTATTATTAGACCTATTCGGTCTCTTATACGACTTGCTAAACGAGACCTAAAGGTATATGCGAGAAAAACAAAAAATTATGCTTTTAGAGAATTAATTTCATAGTTCATAGTAGTTAAGTCTGTTGATGCACAAAATCGGCGAGGACTTTAGTACAACAGAAAGTGTCAAGTTTGTGACCTTCGCTAGGTTGCTCTGGTCATTAGTGTGGATAAGTATGTAAATGAATAGAGACAGGGAAACAAACAACACAAGATGTACGTGGTTCATCCAGATTGGCTACGTCCACGGAGTAGAGGAATTCTCATTAGTTGTGAAGGGTTTACACAAATACATAGGTTCAAGCTCTCTTTTAATGAGTTCTAGTGAATAGTTTAGTACAAATGACATTAGGAGTTATTGTGGGAGAATGATCCCCTTTTATAGAAGAGAGTTTCTAGTTTTGTTCTGACATTGACACGTGTCGTGTTGTGATTGGCCTCTGATATCGACACGTGTTGCGCTGTGATTGGCCTCTGATACCGACATGTGTCGCGTTGTGATTAGCCTCCTGGTTGGAGGAAAAGTCTTGTGGGTCCTTGACGGTATACTGTTGACCGGTGCTTAGTAGTTTCAGGATTGGTCAAGTATGGTACAAACAAAGTCCACATGTCAAATGATGAGTGGGAAAGGTAAGTAGGGAAAGATAAACAGGAAGGGCAGTGTTATTCACACACAATTTTTTACTTTTCACACACCCTTACTAGTATTTGTCCATTGATCCGATGGCCGAAATTTAGAGAAGTGTGTGAATAGCACCACCCACATGAGAAAGGTAGCTACCATTCCTCATTTTGGAAATGTATTTCGTCCATCCAAACAAAATACAAGGTTAACCCCTACCGTAACCTAGCTCCCTATCCATGTATATCTCGTCCACGCCTTCTTGAGTCTTGTCAAAATCTCATACTCTTGCCTCAAGATTTACCTCCGCAACAGCTAGCTCAGCCCTCAGCCTCTTCGCGTGCGTTTGTAAAGCATCCACATCCTCTCTCTGTCTCTTCAACTTCCTTCCCTTTCCAGTCTTCTTCATACCCAAAGCCCTTTGAACACAAGGCTCCAGCCACGCCAAGTCAAATTTGAAGGCCTCAAGCTCCTCCCACAAAAGTTTTAGTTCTTCACATGCATCGGCTGTCATATCCTTGACCTTTTTCGTCTTCATAACAAGCAATAGCCGGCCCAAAGCTGTCAACGCCCACTCAGTAAACATGCAACTTCTCTTGCGTTGGCATTCAATTAGCGAAGGATGCATGCCACGAACAAACCTCATCTAGCAGTGGAACAAAAGCATTGTCTATATTCCCTAAACCCCTAAAATCCGCAAGCTCTCCGGTTGGTGGGGATGGCACATCATCCTTAGGTTCCTCGGCTATGGGAGGGTTAGCAGAGCTATCAGTAAGCTCGGTGCAAACCTGCTTGGGACTTGGTGCATCCTGTGGTCGGCACCTCTTCAGAACTTGTGGCCTAATTTGCTGCTTCTTTATGGTTTTATCCAAGGGCTCCACAAGTGCAACACTGCAACTTTTTCGGTCTTCTAAAAGCTTAATTTCAGACTTATGGACTGCAACCTTGGCCTCAATGATGCATATGTCATCCACAAGATATCCTTCACGGTGGTCAGAAAACTTGCTTAGAGGAATTAAAGATGAGAAGCCCGATTCTCTTTCCTTTTTCTTGAACACATGTCCAGTATCCGCAAAGTCCAAATATTAGTGATCACAATACACTCATGAAGCATAGCAATCTCTAAATGATATAGAAATACTCATATAAAAAATAAGGATAGTCATTGCACAGAGTACTTATAAGTAACGGAAATTACCAGTTGGTCCCAAATCATTAGATCCAAGAACAAAAGACTTCAACGGCGAGCAATCTCAAGATTGAAACAATCCAATTTGAATTGTTTCAATCCAGGCCGAAGAAAGAGATATGAGGTTCTAGATTAACTATCAATTTTAACTACTTATTTCAAGGACTTAATACATACACACATTGCCCATAATTACATTCCAAAAAGGATGATGTGTAAAGCAAACCCAAGTACATTGTAGAAAGTGTTCGCCTTTAGCTAACATTTGAAGCCAGAGTACCCTAGCCGGTATCAAGACTGTATCCTAAATAGGTTTTGTCAGTCGGAAGACCGGAGCATTCACTAAATAGAAAGTAAATACTTGATTGCCATAACTTCAAGTAAAATTAAAAAAAAATTGTTCTTTCAATGCTAATAATCTTTTTAGACATGAAAAATCTTATTGGCCAAGTGATCTAATATACTAAATAAAAGCAGGTACACTATCAACCGCACTGCAGATATGATTTGTGATATCAAATGCACTGGCAAACAGTAAGCAACCTCAATATACTGCCATAAAAACAAGATCCCATCTTTGGCTAGATATCCAGTATCTCAACCTCCAATTACACCATTTTAATTACACACCCCTTTCATTTTTTTTATCTTTTTTTTAAGAAGAGACAAATTTTTATTGCACGGAACAATAAAAATGTAAGGGCGGACAAGAAGTCCACACCGTTTTCATTTTCAAAGATCTAAACCAACCAACCAGACATGCAGGCGTGTAATTTTCAGAATACAAAAGTTTACTTGGCACAACTGAACGTCAAAATCTGCAGGTATTTGTCAGCGGAAGAAATGCAACTCCAAATTACTGGGAACGAAATCAGTGAAACCACAGTGCCGTTCACTCTCAGACTCTTTGTAGAGAAAATGGCATAGAAAGAAACATAGCCGTAAGTGCTTATTTTTTCAGAGGAAGACTAAAGAAAGAGGATATGATCTAATTGTCTTCAGAACCCGAGATATTACCATTTGAAACGTTTCCTAAAAGATGACCAGGAATAAAACAAAACATACTGAACAATAAGATATTGTGCAAGTTCTATGACTTTCAAAGGAGATCTCCCTATATTGGAAAATATTGTTAGCATTCTACTTCTGTCAAATTCTAATTAACCTTTTGTCCATAAAAACAAGAGAAACAAATTAGCACATTGCCTTTCGTTCATCCACTTTTAGTATCTTGTATGGTAAAGCACAATGAAGGGTCGAGAAGGCATTCAGGCAATGATTTGTAAACATTACGATACTCATTCCTTTGCATTAAGCGTGAGACTGAATTAAAAAAAAAACAAATGTACGTAAAAGCATACAACAACCACTAGTTCCCTTTGACAAATTATCTTTCCCGTAAAAGTTATAGAATGACATGCAAGAGGCAAGAAGAAGGATAAATGTGAACCAAGCAACAGGAAAGTACCATTTGTTATTGATTTGCTGCTTTGTAGTTGATTGACGACAGTCAAGCTGAATCGCACATGTCTAGCGAACCCTTTTGGCAATGTTGAAGAACCTGTAACGTCCAGATGGAGCGATAAGTAGCCTACGCTGTTGTTCCCCCTTGGATACACGAGTCGAATACCATAAGCATCACAAGTGAACAACAAAAATAAAATTTAAGCTTGTGGTTGGTAGGAGACAATCAAATACCATTCAAAACAACCGATGACGAAGGCATCAGAGTAATGCTTGGCAGCATCCAACTTAGAGAAGTTGTCAATTTTCCATGTGAATGTCGCAGATGCAGCTTTCTCCTGGTGAGTATTCAGTTCCTCCAATTTCTTTACTCTTCTACAAATTCAAAACCGACAAATAAGTAACAATAGCATGTCACCATAACACCAAATACAACCCAACAGAAACTAGTTTACAGAAGGCCCAAAAACACAAGCATGCAACCCACAACAAACCTGTACTCTATGACTGTGGGAGCAAGAAACCTGGGCTGAGAATGAAAATAAGGAATCCGATTCTAATTACGCATTATATCTGTGTGTTATTAAAATTGAGAGAATCAAAAGTGCATAGGATCCACACAAAAAATGGAATATTGGTCCACACAAAAAATGGAATATAATTCCAAGATTTGGCTGATTTGAATTCCTAACATACAGAAGGTATTTGGATTCCGAATTGCCCAAGCAATTGGAATGATAATTTTTTTCCCTTTATGTCTTCACTTACTTTCATTATTTCCAAGATTATCCTTAACCCTAGACTCACATTATACACAACTCTATACATATGCCAATGAGAAGAAACTACAACTTGAGCAAGAAAATTTAGATATTAAAGTAAATACTTAAATATACAAAAAAAAAAATAAACAAAATCATTTTAGTGTCTATGAAATAAAAAAGCAATTTAATTTTTTCTTACTATTATATACTATATCAAATTTTATTAAAAAAAGTATATAAAATATTTGATTTGGAATAAGGGCATTTTAGTAATCATACTGGTTTATATTCCGATTCTGCTGAATTAGTAAACAGTTTTATGGAATTCTATTCCGATTTCAGACAGTTTTAGTAAACAACTTCAGCAAGAATTTGATTCTGATTCCGTCTCAATCCAATTCATCTTCAATTCAATTCATTTCAATTTGATTACGGATTAGTAAACACACCCTTAGATTAGTATATTAGCAATTCGAAATCCACCAAAAATAGACAAAACCTCCGAAGATTTTTAAAAGATCGTGAACGAATTCGAATCACAACTCCAGGATAAGCCTTCATAGAGGCATCAAATCCTAATTTTAATGGTGATTGAATAATGGAATAGGATTACCATTTATTGAGTTTTCTTTTTCTATTTTAATCCAGGGAGGATTGGAATTTAATCTTGAAAAATACGTTTGCATGTCTCCCACAAAAGATGAAGACGAATGCTCCAAACGAGCCCTTAGAATTGTAAGGTGTTAGACGAAGTAGAATGCATTTGCGACAAAAAAAAAAAAAGGCAATTTAGTTACTCGTATAATGTGACAAACGTGATGCATCAGACATGCGTATCTCCTATGAAAGATGCACGTAGGAGTCCAAGATAGTAGATATAGCTTCATTTAGTGCATTCACGACAAACGTAATGATCAATGGAATTACTCTTATAATTAGACAGATGTGAGATGTCAGATAGAGTAGGTGTCTGTATCTCTTATGAAAAATATAGGCGATCAATCATGACAATAAGCAACTTCATTAAGTGCATTCATGGCAAAACAAACATCAATTGTTACTCATAAGCTACTCAGTATAACGGTCTGATGGTATTCCTCTTCACTTGGAAGTGAAAGGTCTTAGGTTTGAATCTCGTGGATGACGAATTCAATATTAAATTAGGTTGCCCATTATATGGCTTAGCCGAACTCCATCTTTCCTAAGTGTAAAAAAATCGATGTACTGAAAAGAAAAAAAAAAAAAAAAAAAACGCATTATAAATATTTAGGGGTAAATTTGGATTCCGTTTTTTGTTCAACTTTGTTTAAGAACAGTGGTCTCTTGGACGGCAGCAACGACGAGGCTGCGCTGGCTGCTGTCGAAATGCAATCAAATTAGCGTTTCATTTTGTTGAACAGAAATAAGTCCCAAGGGTACATGGCGGAAGCCAACGCGGACACAGAGGTACAATCATCAATTTTGAAAAGGGGATGATGAATTCGATATTAAATTAGGATGCTCATTCTTTGGCTTAGCCGAACTCCCTCTCTTCTTAGTGTAAAAATATCGGTGTACTAAAAAAAAAAAAAAAACAAAAAGTCACTCATAAAGTTTGACAAATTTAAAGTGTTAGACAAAATAGAAACTGCATATCTCTCAAAAAAACATACATGGAAGTCGAAGACAATAAACAGGCTTACATTTATTGACACACACGATCCAGCATATCATAATAGTTTTCTATTTGCTTAGTGTAACTAATTGTTGTCTTAGTGTAATTAGTTATACTTGATTAGTTGCTAATTATGACTAGCAGGTGTATATATATATATATATATATATATATATATATATATATATACACAGTTGTAAAGACTCATTTATTCAATGAAACAGAATCTTTCATAAATCTTATATGGTATCAACCGCCTTTTGCTTAACCACCTCTATGTGATCTTCTCCACCTCTTCGCGATTCTCATCGATCTTCATCTCTAGATTGATTCTCTTCACGCTTTCGTTTGCGATCTTTCTTCAGTTTTTTATCAATTCTCCATCTTTTCGATCTTTCATCTTTGTTTCTCTCTGTCTCTACAATGGCATCTTCAGCGTCTTCTCCAACAAATCTTGACATTCTTGCCCCAAATTCATCTTCAATGAACCCTAACCCTAATTTCCTAATTTCATCTATTTCTTCTATCATAATCCAAAACATTAGTTGTATGGTTCCCACGAAGCTTAAATGAGACAATTATCTCGTATGGAAGGCGCTCTTTGCTCCAATCTGTCGTCGTTACAAGCTCACTGGAATTCTTGGCGGCACTGAAGTGTGTCCACCGCCATTTCTTCTTGACAGTTCTGGCCACAGTACCGGTGCTCCGAATCCAGCCTTTGAAACTTGGTATGAGAATGATCAAAACATCCTCATTTGGTTGAATTCCACTTTATCTGAAGAAATCATACCTTTCACCGTTGGTATATCTTCATCTTACGAATTGTGGATCAATCTTGAACAACGTTTCAGTGGAGCCTCTGCTACGCACATTCACCAACTCCGCACTCGCCTTCACTCAGTTCAGAAAGGTGATATTTCAATCTCTGAATACATTCAACAAATCAAAAGTATTTCGAATGCTTTAATGGCTGCCGGCACGCCAGTTTCTGATCCTGATCTTATTGTTGTTACGCTCAATGGCCTCTCTGATAAGAACAAGTCCTTCATTGACTCTATAATGCTGCAAATTTCCTCCACAAATCTTGATGAACTTCATGGTTTATTGATCAACAAAGAACTCTTTATGAATCAGAAGAAGAAATTTGTTGTTCCTGCTGTTACAGAACCTTTTCATGCCTATGTTGCTCAGTCTCAGCATTCTCAGGCTCCGATTCTTCCAACGCCTCAATTTAATGCCCTTCCTCCAGCATTTGCTGCTCCATACTCCAACTATAATTCTTCTAAGAATTATAGATGCAACAATCATGATCACAATGGTGGCAATAATCGTGGCAACAATCGCAGTTTCAACAATTATCGTGGGACTGGTAATTTCTGAGGCAACTCCTGCAATCCAAGTCGTTCTTCAAGAGGCTCAAATCGACAATACTCTGGTGGCCAAGTTCCCTGTCAAATCTGTCACTCTTAAGATCATGAAGCAATTGACTGATTTGAACGCATAAATCATGCGTTTGCTGGAAAAATTCCACCAGCCAAATTAACAGCAATGTGTGCTCACACCACTGCTAAATCTACCTCTCTTACCTGGATTTTGGACTCTCGAGCTATCTCACATATCACGAATGATATATCTGTTACTCATTCTCCTATGTCTTATCATGGTGAAGACAAGGTTTATATCGGTGATGGTCAAGGTATGCCCATTCACCACACTGGTACTTCTATTCTTAAAACTCTAACTGTAGCATTTAAGTTGAACAATGTTCTCCATGTTCGTCACATGAAGTGTAATCTTCTTTCTGCATATCAATTTTTAAAGGATAATTATTGTCAAGTAATCCTTGATTCTGATGGTTTTACAATCAATGACCGTTCTACGGGGATGATGCTTTTTCAAGGGCCAGTTAGCTCTGGCTTTTATCATGTGCAAGGTACTTCACCTACTTCTGTTTGTGCTCCAAATTCTTCCTCATCCTATGCTAATATGAATACTCCAGCTTCCTTACAACTTTGGCATAAAAGGCTTAGACATCCCTCTTCTACAATCTTTCGGAAGATATTAAGTAGAAATAAGTTTACTTACACTGACAAACAATATGTATCTTTCTTTTGTCAAGATTATGCAATTGGTAAAAATCATAAGTTGCCATTTTCTATAAGCACTAGCAGTACTACTCACAGTTTAGAACTTGTTCACTATGATGTTTGGGGCCCTGCTCCTATCTCCTCTGTTAGTGGATATAAATTGTATGTTTTGTTTGTTGATGAGTTTACCAAATATAGCTGGCTATTTCCTTTGAAGTTCAAATATGAGGTCTTCTCCATATTTGTGCATTTCAAATCATATGTTGAGAATTTGACTGGAAACAAAATCAAGACTTTACGATCTAATTCAGAGGTGAGTTTACAAGTTCTCAGTCTAGTTCATTTCTTCTCCAACATGGTGTTTTGCATCAGTTCAGTTCCCTTCACCCCAAGAGCAAAATGGGTGTGTTGAGAGGAAACATAGTCATTTAACTGAGACCACTCGAACAATGCTTGCTGCCTCCAAAGTTCCCCACAAATTTTGGGTTAAAGCTTTCTCCACTACAGTTTATCTAGTTAACAGATTGCCAATTTCTGGTTTGGATAAATCACCATGGGAACTTCTTTTTCAAAAGCCTCCAAATTACTCAAGGTTAAAAGTTTTTGGATGCAGTTGCTATCCTTGGCTCAAACCTTATGTTTCTTCTAAACTTTTTGGCAAGAGTACACCATGTGTATTTCTTGGTTATAGCCTGCAACATAAAGGGTATAGATGTTTAGATATGCAAACATCTCGGGTATATATTTCCAGGCATGTCTTGTTTAATGAGAGTCATTTTCCATTTCATCAAAAACCTCTTCAACCATCTACCCAGTACTCATTTTCTGTTCCAGATTCATCATTTATTTTACCTTTTCCCATTACTTCACCTCTTACTGCACCCATTGTACCTTCTACTATATCCTCTTCTCCATTACATGGTTCCAGCTCTACTTCTTCACATCTTGCCTCTCAATTGGCTTCTCCACCTTCCGTTCAACCATATGTTTCTCCCATTCCCCCTTCACCTCCCTACAATACTCACCCAATGATAACTCGATCCAAAGTTGGAATCTTTAAACCAAAGGCTTTAACAACAACCAAACACCCTATTGATCTTGCCCAATTTGTTCCTACTACATATTTACAAGCCTCTAAGCATGATCACTGGAAACACGTTATGTTAGAGGAATTTCAAGCTTTACTGGTACATGGACTATTGTTCCATCTTATCTTCATCAGAATTAGATTGGTTGTAAATGGGGTTTTAGAATAAAGAAGAAACCCGATGGTTCTGTGGACAGGTACAAGGCTAGATTAGTAGCCAAAGGTTTCCATCAACAAGAAGGTGTGGATTTTAAGGAAACCTTTAGTCCTGTTGCAAAGCCAGTGACTATTCGGATCTTGTTAACATTGGCTGTTCAGTTTGACTGGTTCTTGAATCAATTGGACATTAGTAATTCCTTTCTCCATGGTTCCTTCAAAGAAGAAGTATTCATGCAACAACATCCAGGCTTTATTGACTCTTCTAAGTCTTCTTATGTTTGCAAGTTAAATAAATCACTTTATGGGCTCAAGCAAGCTCCTAGAGCTTGGTATGACAAATTATTTTATGCTCTGTTATCTCTTGGCTTCTCCAACTCACAATCTGATTGCTCATTCTTTGTTACATTTTCTCCTGCACTGGTGATTATTTTGGTCTGTGTGGATGATATATTGGTCACTAGTCCAAATCCTTCAGTCTACAAGAATTTTATCACTCAACTTGGTAAACTGTTTCCAGCTAAGGACTTAGGTCCTCTTCATTATTTCTTAGGCCTGGAAGTCCACAGATCTTTCAGAGGGCATTTTTCTTTCTCAAGGAAAATATGCTCTTGATTTATTACTTAAAGCAAAGATGGAAGGCTGCAAACCGTGTTCAACACCACTTGGTAGTCAGAAATTAGATCATGTTAGCTCCCCTTTATCTGATCCTCATGAATACAAGTCCATTGTTGGTGCTCTCTAATATTTGACATGGACACGGCCTGACTTATCCTTTGCAGTTAGTCAAGTTTGCCAGTTCCTTCATTGTCCACGAGATACACATTATCAAGCTGTAAAAAGGATCCTTAGATTTCTTAAGGGTTTTGTGAATCAAGGGTTATGGTTTACAAAGAGTCTTCTCCATCTCACTGCTTTCTTTGATACTGATTCGGCTGGCTGTGTTTATGATCGGCATTTAACCAATGGCTATTATGTGTATTTGGGTAGCAACCTTATCAATTGGAGTGCCAACAAACAAAGCACAGTTGCTCGATATTCCACATAAGCTGAATATTGTTCTCTAGCACATACTGCAGCAGAAATTACATGGGTTTGTAAGATCTTCAAAGACATTAGCTTTCCTTTATCCAAAGTTCTTGTCTTATGGTGTGATAATGTCTCTGCCATCTCCCTCTCTTCAAATCCAATTTTTCATGCTTGTACCAAACATGTTGAAATGGATTATCACTATATTTGGGAGTTAGTACTCTCTCATCTTCTTCATGTCAAGTATGTGCCTACTCAACATCAAATTGCTAATATTCACACAAAGGCTCTTTCTAAAGCTCGGTTCAATGCTTTGCAGTCCAAGCTTACCCTCGGATTACCTCCTATCAGCTTGAGGGGGTGTATTGACACACAATCCAACACATCATAACAGTTTTCTATTTGCTTAGTGTAACTAATTGTTGTCTTAGTGTAATTAGTTATACTTGATTAGGTGCTAATTATGATTAGCAGGTGTATATATATACACAGTTGTAAAGACTCATTTATTCAATGAAACAGATTCTTTCATAAATCTCATAACATTCACTGTATAGAAATGGCAATGGCATAATTGTCTTTCCACAAAGTTCCTTTTTAGCTGGATGCTTTTGGATTTCTCATAATTGTTCCATAGAACTAAGGTCCAAAATATGGAAGAAAGTCAGAAACAGATGTTTCCACGACTCTACCGCTCAGTCCATTATGTTTCCCTTTAATCCAAGTTTCATGGCTGCATACCTTTTTGGCTATGGAATGAAAAACCTTTATGTTGTAACATGAATCAAATTTCCATTTCATCTGAGAAAAGCCTTATTTTTCTCAATAATGCCTATCATTTGATCCAATAAGGTTAATCGGTATTTATTTGACACTCGTGTAAATAACTGGTCGAATTTGAGTACTCAAATTCTTTTGCTTCTTGACGTTCTCTCCATGGGTATTGAAATTATTTCAATTTCTTGACTTCCCATTTATTTGACAGAGAGACAGCGAAATTATTCCGATTTCTACTTCTCCGTGATTGACAAGAACTATCTGATTTTGCTTGTTACTCACGGCAAGGTTAATATATACTTTATACATGGTTCAAAGAAGGCATCCTTGTTCTTGGTCGTCGCCTCGACGGCGTATACTAATTTTAACACAAATTTAGAATAAGTTGATCACACATTCTTTCATTGACGATAACCTTGCAGCTTCTCTTTACCGACTCAGTAGACACGCAGCTTCTCTTCTCTCGGAATTCAATAGGAGAAGGATGCCACAAACAAACTTCATCGTGCAGTGGAACAAAAGCTTTCCTTATTTTACCTAAACTGGTGTGGAGGACGCATCCTAATGGTCCATGACAATGGGACGGTTAGGAGGGTTATCAGTAGGCTCGGTGCAAACCTGCTTGCAACTTGGTGCATCAGTAGGCACCCCCTCAGAACAAGTGCAGCTTTACAACCTTTTTGGTCTTCTAAAAGCTTAATTCCTTGGCCTCAATTATACACATGTCATTCACAAGATATGCTTCACAGTCGTTGTAAAACTCGCTTAGAGGAATTAAAGAGGCGAAGCCCGATTCACTTTCCTTTTTAATGAAAACATGTCGAGTATCTGCAAAGTCCAAATATTCATGATCACAATAGAAGCATAACAATTTCTAATATACAAATAAAAATAAGGGGTAGCTCATTACGCAGAGTACTTAAAATAAGTAACGGGAACAAAAACAGTTAGTCCTAGAGCATTAGATCCAAGAATAAAAGACTTCCACGGTCAGCAAACGTAAGACTCAAGGTCAAAACAATCCGATTTCAATTGCTTCAATCCCAAAGAAAGAGATTGAAGGTCCAGAAATTAACTATCTATTTTAGCTACTTATTTCAACTGCTTAACAAACACACCGGTTGCCTATAATTATATTCCAAAAACAAACGTTGTGCAGAGCAAACCCAAGTACATACTCACCTCACCTTTAGCTAACATTTGAGGTCAGACTACCCAAATCGGTACGAAGATATTATTTTCAATAAATTGGGGTGTAAGATTCAATATTGATTTACCTAAACTAAACGGGTTTTATCACGGGAATATTTATTAAATAGAACCTAAATACTCGATTGCCATAACTTCAAGTAAATTTGAACAGTTGGGCCTTCAACGGTAATCACCATTTTAGACATGAAAAGTTATGCTGTCACTCCTAGGTGATTTACTATACTAATTAATAGCAGGTAAACTATCAACCATGCTGCAGATAAGGTATATTTTGCAATGTCAAATGCCATAAAAACGAGATCCCATCTTTGGAAGAAGAAAGATATCCAGCATCTCAACCTTCAGCTGCATCATGTTAATTAAACAATCATGGCTCATGCACGCCCTTTTCATTTTCAAAAGGTCTAAGCCAACCAGCCAGACATGCAGACATAGAAATTTGGTAAACGAGCTTCCGTTGTTAGAGGTCGTTAAATATAAGATATAATTTTCAGACTCCAAACTGGAAATCCAAGCCGTGATAACACATTGAAGTTTCACATTTAGTAGAGAAAATAGAATAATAAGAAACCTAGCAGTAATATTTGACGGTTCCTGGATATTCTGAGGAAATGATGGGAGAATAAAGAAACAGAACGTGACCTTAATTGTCTTCAGGACCCGGGGAAATTACCATTTGAATGTTTCCTAAAGGGCAACCCTACATACAGCAAAAATAACATTGACCAATAAGATGTTCCTCAAGTTCTATGATTTCCTTCAAAGGAGATCTCCCAATAGTGGAAAGTATTGCTAGCATACTACTTCCGTGCTAAACCTAATTAATCTTTTGAACCAGAGATACAAAATTACCTATTGCCTTTCGTTTATCTACTTTCAGTTCCTCATATGGTAAGTTCAATAAAAAGTCGAGAAGGCAGCCAGGTATTGATGGTAAGCATGAGACTAAATCAACGAAAAACCTCCATGACAGGACACAGCAATGACTAGTTCCCTTCGATAAATTAACTTTACCCTACAAATTATAAACTAACATGGCAAGAGACAAAAACAAGGATGAATGTGAAATAAGCAACAGGAACATAACAACAATGTACCCTTTGTTATTGACTTGCTGCTCTGAAGTTGATTGATAACACTCAAGCTGAATTGCGCATATCTAGCCCACCCTTTTGGCAGTGTTGAAGAACCAGTAACATCCAGATAGACTGACAAGTAGCCTACGGTTTTCTTCCCACGCGGATACATAAGGATTCGCCTGATCGAACCAAGACAGGTGGAAAACCATAAATAGCACAATGCAAAAAGAAAAATTTAAGCTTGTGGATGGTACGAGACAATAAAATACCATTCAAAACAACCCATGACGAAGACATCGGAGTAATGCTTGACAGCATTTAACTTAGAGAAGTTGTCATTTTTCCATGTGAATGTCACAGATGCAGCATCATCCTTGTGAATATCCAGTTCCTCCAATTTCTTTACTCTTCTACAAACTCAAAGTAACAATAACATGTCACCGTGACACCAAATACCCATCAAACTATGATCTATGCCTTATGGTTTGGTGGGCCATTTGGGGGGGGCTTGGAATGCTATGCTTTGGAACGGAAAATCGGAAAAACCTGATTTTGTTGTTGCCAAAGCTATTAGCTAGTGGATGGACTTTCAGAGATCGGTGGTAGCCACCATCTCTCATATCGTTTCCTGTTGGATTAGACCCCAGCTAGACTATCACAAAATCAATGTCGATGGTGCGTGGAGGGAGTCCGTCTAATTGGGTGGTGTAGGAATTGTGATTCGGGACCATCGGCGTATGTTTGTAGTAGCAAGATCTGCTATTTTTTAGTACGTTTCCTCGCCCCTCCGTATCGAAGCTCTTGCGGTAGGGGAAGGGTTGTTGTTGGCGGTTCAAAGGGGATTTCTTAATATTGTTATTTGAGAGTGATGCACTCCAGATTGTTTCAGCTCTTCATTGTGAGCTTCGAAATGACTCCCCCATCTGGATCATTGTGGAGGATTCCAAGGTCTTGATGTCTTCGATCACTAGAGCAACTGTGGCCCATACTCGCCCCCAAAACAACGAAGTTGCTCACCGTTTGGCACGTTATGTTGTTGCAAGTTCGGTTTCTGGTTCGTGATTTGAAGAACCACCTGATATCATTTCGGATATTTTGTTTTCAGACTGTAATCCCCGAGCTTGAAATGGCAGCTCATCACCTAATGTACTCATTTTATTACCCTATGAATTAATATCGTCTCTTTCAAAAAAAAAAAAAAAAAATGAAATAAATAATATTACGAAAGCTTTGGCTGCGAGTAAAGTTGCCAGAAGCATCAAAGTAGTTTTTTTAGAGCAACTCCAGTTGGAGTTCTCCCCCGCAGGTTATGCACTATTCAATTCACTTTATGAACAGTAACTTTCCTTAATGAACAGTAATTGTCCTGACAATAGCATTTGCATTACACTTCAATAGCTCTGGCAATAGGCAATAAAATATTAGTATTTTTTTATGTATAAAATAATACAAAATAATTTTAATTGTAATTTTGGATAAGATTTTTAATTGTTTTCATTGCATTACGTGTCATTATCCAAAGTATTATTAAATAATACAAAATAATTTTATTTGTAATTTCGGATAAGATTTTTAATCATTGTCGTTGCGTCACTTGTCATAAAATCCAAAAAGACAATTATTGGAGATGGATTTCCGATAAATTTTTTAATCGTATTTGTTATGCCACGTGTCATTATCCGAAAATACAATTAATCGTACTCGTACCTGCACCAGTGGTCATTTTGTTGGAAAAAAATGGATTGAAACTTTGAGACAAAGAAAGGAATGTGATTGAAAGTAGTTGAGAAAATATGAAATTGTTGTGTAAGGTAGATGATAATGAGAAGGTATTTATAGAAAAGTAAAAACAATTTTTTTTTTTAAATTTCAGATTTGTTTTTGAATTTTTTTGAATTTTTTTAAAAATTTTTATTCAACTAATTAATCTCTGTCGTTGGATATAAAAAAATTTGAATTCCAACACACCAGATTGTGCCACATGTCACAACAGTAACTTTTCTTAATTTTAAAACTATTTTTTCTTTTATTTTTTTATTTATAAAGCATATTAATATCCACCGTTGATCTCAGATCGAATGGTGGATATTAAATAAGACTTTTTTTTTTTTACCTTTGAGATCGAACGGTCCAAATTAAGGATCCGTTGAAATCGAACGGACCGTGGGAAGCCACGTGGCCTCCCAACGGTCACTGAAAAAGCAATTTTTTTTTTCTGATTTCTTGTCGGCGACGCGCCCCCACGCGCGAGTGGGGTTCACGAGCCTAACAGAAAAAAAAATTAAAAAAAGGTCTGACGCCAGGCTGACGTCAGTACTAGCATCACAGGGCCTCAAGCTCTCGGGCTGGTAATTCTCCACGGGCCCGGAGCTCGGGCCTCCACCTCCACTCAGGCTCTCCAACACTGGAGCCGGTCCACCAGGCCTCGGGCCCCTTTTCTCTCCCCCGTCCCCCGAGCAACCAGCAACGCTGGGCTTGCTCTTAAGCATTTTAACATTTATGGGATGGTTAACACTAAGGGGGCGTTTGTTGCGCCGGACTATCTCGGACTGGATTAGCTTCAAGGACTAAGCTGGACTGGCTTAGACTAGACTAAGCTGGACTACCTTAGTGAAGCGTTTGGTGCAGTATTGGACTAAGAAGCTGGATAATAACAAATTCTAATATTATATTATTTAATATATAAATTATTAATATTTTATTATGATCTTATCTTTTTCTCCATCTTTTCCTACCATTTCCGTCCCACTCTTTTCCTCTTCTCTCATCGTCCCACCCTCTCCCTCTTTTTTTCCTCTTAGACCTCTCAATTCATGTTTCTTTCTCATTACTGGTCAAACTCCTTATTGATTCAAGTCTCTATTTCTCTGTCCTCCCTCCCTTTCTAGTTATGCGTTGTTCGAACGGAACTTTACGGCTTCAATTTTCCCGACGAGTTGCAGGTTTCCCGATGTGTTTTCCGGCCAACCCTCATTAAATTGGATGAAGTTAGCACCGCCAAAAAATTCATCACCATCCCTGAACCGAGATCTTAGCTTTGAATGCTCGAATCTGTCATGGATTTGAAGAAGCCCAAATAGGGCGAGACTTCCAGGCCATTTTCCGGCCACATTCGACCACATTTTAGCCTCGATTCAGGTAAAATCGTAATCTTGTCACTCCCAGCTTCAATTTGGTATATTTTATATGAAAGTTGGTTGTGAAATGGATCTGAAAGAGAGTCGGAAAGTTAATGATTGATCTAGGTGACCGGAGATGACGAGGAGTCTGTCGGGAGTGGTCGTTGAGCATGACGAGAACGAGAAAGAGAGAATAGTCTTAGCTAGTCCCATGGTTATTGGGGGGTCTCGCTAAGACCTCTTAGTGAAGGGTTTTGTCCATGCTAGTCCCCTTTAGTCTCATTAATGTTAGTCCCAGCATGGAACAAACACACTATTGGACTAATAACTAGTCCAGTCCAGTCCAGTCCAACTTAGTGAGGGCAAACAAACGCCCCCTAACAGGATTCCCAACAGATTCTGGATAATATGACCACTAGCATTTGGGCCTAATAATATACTCCAGTATGTGGGCCAGTATACTATAAGCAACATGTGGGCCCATAGTCCATAAATTTGGGCATTAAAAAGAAAAAATAAACCCAAAGAAATTCCATGACTCGAAGACACTTCTCAAATTTTTAAGGGAAACAAAGTTGAAAGTACTTTTGGTTGGCTAACGACTGAAAAAGCCACTTTTGGCCCTTTCAAGGGAGTCCCAAATGAATAATTGCCCTAACTAGATTTACATTTTTCACGTTCGGAGAAGTTTACAATGAGTCAGGTTTCAATCTTCTCATATTGCATTTTAAATCGTATCAATTTATGTATTTTTTCTGTCTGATTTTATGATCCTTCGTTAAATTGATGACATGACAAGCGTGTGAATCATTTCTAAGTTGACATAGAAGCTACACCCAAAGTACAACCAATCATACAATTTGGTCCCAATGGTGCAAAATTTGCTTCTATACAGCCTAGAAACAGATTCCACATCCACCAAATCATTAATTTAACGTAAAATCATAAAATTAAATAAACTGAAGACATAAATTAACAGGACTTAAAAACTTTAAAGTGCAATTTGAGAAAATTAAAATCCTACTACTCATTTGAAAATCTAAAATCACCTAAAACACACAAAGAGCATAAATACAACCACACCAACAAAATTGTTTATTCTATATATCTCTCTGGCTTTGTTTAACCCTTCAATCCTTTTGCCTTTCTCATTGGGGTTTAAGAATTAAACAAACATGACAAAGCCAGATTCATGATCTAGCTTCACTCTTTTTTTACCATCCCTAAACCAGAATCTCCTATTCATGACATAATTATTTATTAGGTTTCGGATTCAGCTACAAATTAGGTCATTGCTCCTATTTTCCTTACCAGTTCCTCCACCATTGACTCTCCCACATACAACAACTCCAACAGAAGTTGAACTCCCAACAAACTTCATCAACCTCCACTTCTACGAGCTTCTTCCATTTCATATATATTCAAACCATCCCTTCCAACAACCTTCAGTATTTTTATACTCTAAACCCAGTGAGTTCGAGAGAAGCAAAAATATGACAGTTAAGGCCATTCAATGGCTCCTCCTAAGCCATCTCCTAGTGCAGGTTTCTATGGTGTGTGCCAAAGTTCCAGCAATCATTGTGTTTGGAGACTCTACCGTGGATGCAGGGAACAACAACCAGATATCGACAGTCCTAAAGAGCAACTTTCAACCCTACGGTCACAATTTCTATGGAGGCTTGCCTACTGGCCGGTTTTCCAACGGTAGGCTTCCAACGGACTTCCTTTCTGAAGGTTTTATGATCAAGCCGACCATACCTGCATACTTGGATCCTGCCTATAAAATTTCGGATTTTGCTACCGGAGTTTGCTTTGCCTCTGCCGGAACTGGCTATGATAATGCTACTTCTGATGTGCTAGTAAGTCGCATTATGACTCAACCTAGTACGCCTAACGTACGGCAATGACCTTCGGGCCAAATAACATCGCCTTCAGCCCTAAGATATGGGGCGGAAGGGGGAGCTCGTAGGTTCAATACCTGATTGATGAACGAGTGAATCTACAAACTGAAAAGATAAAGGAAAACTATGTTAATTCTGAGTTCTAATCATTTCAATCATCTTATTGCTTTCGTGTCGTTTCAAATCAGAATAGTTATACTAAGTTAAAACAAAGAAATACAGGCCTGTTTTGTTTACAGCTGCTACACTGATCTTGCAGTCTGTGATACCTCTTTGGAAGGAACTGGAGTACTATAAGGAATACCAGAAGAAGCTGCGAAGCTATCTAGGCAACGATAAAGCTAATGAGGTTCTGGGAGAAGCACTTTACCTGATCAGTGTAGGAACTAATGATTTTCTAGAAAACTACTTTGTATTTTCACGCAGACGATCTCAGTTTTCCATTGAGGAGTACCAAAACTTTCTACTAGGAATTGCTGGAAATTTCATCAGAGAGCTTTACCAGCTTGGAGCTCGGAAGGTGGTTCTAAGCGGCCTTCCTCCAATGGGTTGTGTGCCACTGGAGAGAACTACAAATGTCCTTTCTGGGGGTGCTTGTAATGAGAAGTACAATCATGTGGCTAGGAGTTTCAACGAGAAGTTGCAGGGATTGGTTGAAAAGCTCAAGAAGGAACTGGTTAAATTTCAACTTGTTTTTTCAGACCCATACGATATTGTCTCAGAAATCATTCGAAACCCAACCTTTTTTGGTGAGTTCTATGGTCTTGTCTTCACTATGATTCCAATTCTATCGTCACTTACACATTTTGTGCATGACATAAAAAACAATCTGGTAAATTTCCTATTTTACAGGATTTGAAAATGTAGCAAGAGCCTGCTGCGGCACAGGAATGTTCGAGATGAGCTATATGTGTAATAAGATAAGCCCGTTCACATGTTCAGATCCAAATAAATATGTATTCTGGGATGCCTTCCACCCCACAGAGAAAACAAATGCTATTGTTGCAGATCATGTATTTAAAACTGACCTGGCTCAATTTCTATGAGAAGTACAAGTATAGAATGCGGTGTCTGTAATTTTTGTTCTAGTAGTCTTGTCTGTGGCACCATCCTTTTACCTATATAAAAGATATGATTGTTCATTTTTCCCGAGTCTAAGTTTGACACCGACAGAGATGCCATACAGATGAGCTGAGTATTTAAACAAAAACATATTACCTTATAAAACTACCATTAAGGTCTACAAAACCATATTGAATACCAAGTAAAAAGGGCTGGACATGAAAATAGAACATAACTTAAAACGGATGACTGAGGCTGCAATTACTCATGAAATGGTTTCTTATGACATAAGGTACCAAGAATTATACAATTCTTCTTAGAGAAAAGATTACCGTGGGGTGAAACCTCAACTTGAAATGGGAATTTTACTTTCGCTCTTTGGGGAAATGGAGCTTGATCAGTGTAGGAAGTTCAGATAACTCAACTTGAGGCTTGCCCAACAAAACACTCTTCAACTTTTCGTCACAATTGACCACATTCTTGTTGTTCGGATCCTATGCAAGCAGATTACTTTTCTGGTCAGAATACAGAAAAAATCTACACCATGAAAGCATTAAAACTGAGTTGCACAGTTAGAATCCAATAAAGGATATGAAGGCAAGGTGAATGCTAATATACTTTTCCCATTTGCTTCCCTAATTCACAAGCAACATCGGCAACAAGAAGTCAAAACGTATTTAGATGACTAAACCCTAAGAACTGCTTCTTAATTGAAATTGAACAGCAAACATCAAGCACCATAACTAAGACAAAGCATCACGGAAAGAATTATACAGCATCATTTTACTTCATAGGATAACATTCAACTGAATGCACTTTAATTTGCAAGAACACACAGATTGCTTATATCACTAAAAAACAAACGAAAAACAAATAGACAAATATAAGAAACCTGGAGATTATTGTCCTTGATGTATTGACCAGACACGCATGAAACATCCCAGACGAGAAATCTGAGACTGACCCACGAACTCTCTCAGTGTGGAAGGAAGATTTACGAGGTCATTCAAGTTAGCCAGCTTCTTTGGGTTATCTGTAATGGCCTTCTTCATCCTTGGTGGCAACATTGTTCCCGCTCGCACCTGGTTCAACTCTCTCTCTCTCTAAATTTGAAAACAGAAACCATTGAGTCAATGACCCAGTAAACTAGTACACTATTCATATACACAACTTTCCCACCACTTGATTACCCAGTTCAAAGAAATGTCTATAATTTGAACATAAACTGCATATTGCACTAAACAGATAAAAAAATGCATAATTAAGTACCCTTCTTTCTTGTGTCTACTTATATAAGTTTGTGCAACTATGCGCATGAGATAAGTTCTCCAAAAAAGCGTTGCACGTAAAAGTGCAATTTCCGTTCTCAGAAACAGAAACTGAGCTTAAGAGGAGTTTTATCAAACACCTGGTGTGCTATAAACACCAGCTCCCACAAGAACACACAATCTAAATAAAAAAAATAGATAAAAATTCAAAATTGGTATTAAGGAGATCGCAGGGTTAAAAATAACAATGATCGTGGCAGTGATTAGTTTGGTGGGATTTGGTATGGAAAAATTGGAAGGTAATAATTTACCTAAAGGTGCAGAGACAGAGAGAGGATGTCTGGTCTAATTGCTTGCTGTCTCTAAATCCTTCATGCTAGGCATTACCTGTACCTTGACCTGAATCCAGCCAGGCTTGCAATTTGTAGGTTATTATTTGGGAACTTTATTGGAATGTATGAAGTTTCAAGTTCGTATGATCATATAAAGGGCAATGCTTGGGGTACTCAAAGATCAGCGGCAGTTCTTACTCAAAATTTTCGTGTCTGATTTACTGAATTTTGCGTTTATAATCACAATTGTTCATATTATAAATCACTTTGTAAATATCATTCCTACAAAAAATGAATTAAGACTAAGATCATTAAATCGATCAATTGTAGTAAATAGACAAATGGTTTGTAATGTTTTTACTATTTCCGTCTGTTCTCATACAATTCAATGACTAAACGACCTTAGTTCTAATTGAATTTTTGTAGACATTATTTTTATAGAGAGATTTATAATATGAATGGTTTTAATCATAAATACAAAAGTCTATAAATAAAAAACGAAGAGTTTTAAGTAGAAGTTCATACTTATCCTTTTAAGTAATCAAGTATTATTCTCATATAAATACTTCTCTTATTCTCCCTTGCTTTTCTCATCATTTTCTTCACAAGCTATATTGGAGAAAGGGTAGGGCTATTCACGCACACATTTCTATCTCTCACATATCTTTGTTAATTTTGTACATTGATTTTCTTCAAATCGTTCAATTCGACAGTCAAATCAAGAAAAATATGTGAGAGGTAAAAATGAATGTGTAGATAGCACAACTTTAGGAGATTTTTTTCAAAATACTCGGAACATATGTTGTGTGTGTGTGTGTATATTCACTATATATTTTTATATATTATTATATTAATATAGCTTGAAGTGCAACATATCCATGGAAATGTAACATCATGTGACAAGTTTTTAATACACAGAACAAATTTGTCGCAATATTTAGAGGGGTAATCAGGTAATGTGAATTCAAAACCTCAGGAGCAAGAAGGTGTTTAATGGACCAACCTAGCCAGACCTGAACCATTAAGATTGGCTTAATTGTGTTTTGTGCCAAAACACCTTGACCCAATTCGAGCCATGGTGCATGTCGTGCTTGTCCCAACCCACAAAAATTTAAACTGGTTGGGTTCATATTGTGTTGGGTTAGCTGAACTTGTGGGACATCTCTATACAAGGGTAACGACTTGAATCTATGAACTCCCAAGTATAGCATGCAAATGTGAGGCATATAGTGATCAACAAGTTTCTTTGGATTAAAATTGGCTTGCAATGATTGAAATGAATATCGGCACTAAAAGCATGCTTGCTACATTAAGGACACCGGAATAAGGTTCTCGTAGGCCTTAATGTACTAAGCATTGTTATAGATGGATCTTGGCTTGGTTCTAAGTTGTCTCCACCAAATTGCTTCCATAGTTTTCAGGGTTCCGTCGTACCATAGAGATCGAACATTGAAATAAAGCTCCCGTACTTGAAAGGTCTTTGTATCGACAAAAAAAGAAAAGAAAAAAGAAAGGCCTTTGTAAAACCTTGTTAGGCAGGTAGTAACCCAACAAGTCGGACTATATAGGATGAAAGTAACATCTGATAGGAAGATCAAGATGAGTTTGCAAAAGTAGAGAGAGGGTTTCAAGTTCAAGGCTTAGAGAGAGAGAGAGAGAGAGTGTGTGTGTGTGTGTGTGTTTAAAGAAACACATTAAACAATTTCGTAGTGTCAGAGATCAATAATATAGATTATTTTATTCAAATATATATTTCTCACTATATATTGTGATGTGTGTGTATTAACATAGCTTAAAGTGAGATATATTCCAAAGCAACATCATGTGATGGTGTTTTTAATACACAAAACAAATTCTTCTCCCGATATTGAGAGATGGGTGATCTGAATTCAAAACCTCAAGAAGCAAGAAGGTGTGGAATGACCCAACCTGGACCATTAAGATTGGCTCAACTGTGTTTTGTGCTGAAAATCCTTGACCCAATCCGAGCTACAGTGCATGTCATGTTTGTTCCAACCCACAAAAATTTAAACGGGTCGGATTGTTCTATGTTGGGTTAGCTTGACCTATTGTATATCTCTACGCAAGAATAACCACTTGAATTTATGAACTCCCAATTATGCATATGCCTAAGCTTTGAGAGCCGTTTTATAGCCTAAGCTTTTTAGTATTAAAGCGATTCATTTATCAACATTGGTCACCTCCATTTTTTGCTCCTAGAATCTAAAAAGGAATATTGTTTTTGTACTTTGACCATACCTTTTCACTTCGAAATATCTCTAACATTCGTTAAAATACAGCCACCTCCAGTTGATTCAATCTGAGTTATGGTTCATGTGATACTTGGTCCAACCCACAAAAAAAGAGCATTGTATAGTTATGGGCCATCTTTATACAAGTCGGACTCGTGATATGTTGGGTTTCGACTTGTTGTACATCGTTATGCGACAGTAATAACTTGAAAATAAGGTACCTTGAATCTATGGGGCCGAATTACAGCATGCAACTGTGAAGCATATAGCAATCATTAAGTTTCTTTGGGTTGGGGTTGTGTTGTGCAGGGCTTGCTCGGTGTTCAGATGGGTTTGGGGGCTAGATAAACCTTAATGTTTTAAAAACTGACTCTCAGTACTAAAGCAGGAAAACAACTTTATGCAGTTTCACTAGTTTGGATGAGGCATTTCCTTCAGTTAGTCTAAACTTTGTTGGTGGTGCATCAATGTTGTTGAAACCAGAAGATTACCTTCTGAATACCACTTATTCTAATGGTGTTACTTTGTTGGAGGCTCCTTTACAGGAAGCTTATAGAATGTACACAATTTTAGAGATACAGTTCTTAAAGATAAAATTATCGAGTATGATTTAGTGCAGCAATGGTTGAGATGGGCCAATCGGGACAATTTGTTGCCCTTGAACATCAGTGTTACTTTTGACAAAGATGAAGGTCGTAAGAAGCGAAACCAGAACAAGGGGATCAAGTGGTTGCTGATGGGGAATGCTCCTGAAGATTTTTTTTCTTTTTTTTATTCATATTTTTTTTCATAATGTTGTCCACTTATATAATAACACATGAAAATGTAACATCTTGTGGTGGTGTTTCTAGTACACACAACAAATTGTTACAAATTGAAAGAGGAGCGATGTGAATTCAAGATCTCAGGAGGTGTGTAATGGCCCAGCTTAGCCCTACCTGGACCATTAAGATTGGTTCAATTGTGTTTCGGCCGAAATTTTTTGACCCAATCCGAAATATAGTGCATCCTGTGCTTGTCCCCATTGGAGAAAACCTAACAGTCACAACCCACAAAAATTTAAACGGGTCAGGGTCGTGTTGTGTTGGGTTAGCTCGACCCATGGTAAATCTCTATGCAGGGATACCACTTGAAAATATGGTATCTATGAACTCCCCATTTAAACTTTACAATTACATTTATGGGAATCGTTTAAGCAAATACCAATTACGGGTATACCTATTTACCCGTGAAATATAAATAAAAGAGTATTAGCCGCCTGTACAAACAAATACTTGTTTAAGCTTCTTTTTTTTTTTTTTTTTTTTTTTGTGTTGTCAAATTAAAAACCCTAAAAATTGTTCGACGACTAAGATTTCTCCTATCGCCGCCATTCTCTCTCATATCCATTTAATAATAGAATATTGTACAAAATAGCAAATGGTTTTATTTCTTTGTCGAACAATTTAAAATAGTTTTGATTTTTCATTTTTTATGTACTCAAAATTTTGAAGGACAGATGACAGACAATTGGCAAGTTCCATTTCATCCCCAACCCATAAAAATTCAAACTCAATTTTAAGGTCAAGGGTGATCCTCCATATCCCTAAAGCTTAGCTATCTCTGGCTTCTGACCATTACAGACTCACCAAAAATAATTTATATACTTGATGGAAGAAACTATATATACTTACCTTAGAATTTGACCTAGCTAAAAACCCCTTCTCAAGTAATCCTACATGTCTGACACGCTGAAACCAAAGGGTAATTATGTGTTTTTTTATTTTCGACTTATTAAAAAAATGGATAAACAGATATGCCGTTACGGTTAAATGGATACGGTTACCCATTTATAACCGGTTATCTATATGGGTATACTTGTTTATAGAACACCAATGGATAAAAAGTTAAACGGGTAATGACTTGAAAAGTTATGGATAAATAACCGTGCTTATCCACCCGTCATAACTGTTGTTGATCCCTAATTAAAATTGGCTTGCAATGAGTGAAATGGATATTGGCGTTAAAAGCATCTCCCAAAATGCTTGCTACATTAAGGACCGTAACTTGCTAACAGTTGTCCCTTTTTTTACATTTCAGAAGAATAACGGGATAGGGATCTCGTACTTGAAAGGTCGTACTGTAGCAAGCATTGTTGTAGATGGATCTTAGCCTGGTTCTAGGAGCATGCCCAATGGAGGTTTTATCCTTCATGAAGTTACTACATTTAAAGCCCTAATGAGAAATTTTATTCCCAATTAACCAGAAAATGAGGCTAGATCTACCACTTAGGCTAGCAACTTTCTTCATTGGGTAGCAAAAAATTAGGCTACATCTAACTCCAAAAATGAGTTGGGTCCATGAGAAAAGTAGCTACCCATGTGAGCTAAATTTTGCCACTCTCAAGTGAATACACGTATACTCTCCTTTTATTCTTTATTTTTTAATTCTTTCTCTTTACATATTTATGTTCAAAATGTCCTCCACCATTTTATTTGTATGTTTAATGCTTAAGACATAAAATGATGTAAGATGTTCTACTAAAAGGGTTTACTTTTGTTATTTTCTAAATTAAAACACTACATATTAAAATGACATTGGAAGTTTAGAGACCTAAACCGAAAACATAAACAAACAATTTACCTAAATTGCAAGGGCATTACAATTTAGTTATGAGATGAAATCTTATCTTGTTTAATTTCAAAGAAACAAACCAATGGATAAGATTAAGATAAGAGAACGTAGACCTGGTTTGGTACTAAGGTGATTCTGAAAAAAACTGGTATAAAAAAAAGCTGGGAGCTGTTTTTGTGTTTGGTAAACATTCAGCTTCAGCTTTTTTTCACAGTTTTGGGTGAAAAAAAGCCAAAAACAAGAAGCTGCAAAACCTAGCTTTGAAAAACTAGCTTTTTTTCACATCCGTTTTACATAAAAGTTTACCAAACATTATAATACTGTTTTTTTTTTTTCAAAAGCATTTTTACAAAAAAGTTTACCAAACACTCTGCTGCTTTATTTCACAGCCGCTTATTCTCACAGCACAGCAGAATCAGCTTTTTTTTCAAAGCACAGCAATACCAAACCAACCCGTAATCCAACGGTTCAAGTGATGAAATCTAATTTTGTCAGAATTTGAATTTTTTTAGCCTCATATAAAGACAACACGTTTAAAAATCAACTTAAGAATAGTTTACACAAATTTTTTTTATCTCGTAATCAAATTATTACATAAATAAATGTATATAGTCCCATATATAGTCAAAGGTAACTAGCCTGTCATTGGAAGAGATTATGTTATAAAGTCCCGAAGATTTTTTGGAGCTCTAAATTGGGCTCTCTCCCCCAAATTGCCTCCATTTCCATGGTACCGTAGAGATCAAACACCGGAATAAAACTCCTGCACTTGAAAGGGCTTGGTAAACCCTTGTTAGGCAGATAGTAACCCAAGAGGTCAGGACTCTGTAGGATGAAAATAACATCCGACTGAAAGATCAAGATGAGTTTGCAGAAGTGGAGAGAGGGTTTCAAGTTCCAGGCTTTTAGAGAGAGATTAAACAACTCCGCAGTGGCAGAGAGCAATGATATTAGCAAATGAAGTTTGTTATCAGATAATCTACGTAGAACAGGAATATGATGATGAATTCATGGTTGCTCCATGAAACTACAATTGGACAATAGAGTTAGTAAACCTCTCAGGGAATAATAGCGTACATAAAACCTTCATTCACTTTCGATCGTTTAGGCACTTTGACAATCGCCTGCTCTTGGTCCTAAATCATTCCCCAACAACATTAACATTACAAATAAGGAGCCCGCTTGCGAAACCTTCTATAGCGATTGGCACTATCTAAATGCCGAAAAAACTGTAATACGAGTTGAAACCATATTATGCTACAACAAACACTAGGATACTCAAGACGAGCAATGCTCCATCAACATGTGCACCTCAAAGCCACCATAGTTCATGAGACTTCTCAGAACTGTTTTTACCTATTGGTCGTATGGATTTCTGAAATTCTTCAAGAGTTCTGGGATATCATAACCCAGCATTTCATCGACGGCATCTATCATCTTAGGCTTTAACTTCTCGAAATTGTCAATGCTGTAACCACTCAAGATGTCCCTGAAGTGGTCTACGTCTGGGAAATCCCCTGGAGGCAGATGATGCTCCCTCTGAACCTGTATGGTACGTCAAGGTGTGAGCATTTTAGAGTAGAGAGTGCGCATATGAAGGGGGGGAAGGGAGGGAATAGTACCTTTTTAAATTCATCTTCCAAATTATCAATAAGCCTCTGCTGAGCCTTAGCTTTCCCCAATATGGCAGGCATCTCCTTCTTTAAATGGCTAATTATGTAAGCATGTATCTTGGCAGCTCTGGCACGCTTCACAAATTCATTGATCTGCGAAAAACAAAGGTCATCAAAATTCCATTCCATATGAATCTGCAAGAAACATTCAGTTTCTAACAAGAAATAAATAAGGGGCCCAAACCTAATATCACCTCTACATAAAGCTTGCAAGTTTGCAAATAAAACCAGAGAGCAACTTGGTAAAGATACGTAAATCTAACAAACTCACTCTGCGATCACAAGCCTTCTTTGGAATATCCTTTAAATCAGCAAGAAGATCCTCCTGTTCCTTTTCAAAGAGTTCTTTCCCAACTGGACCCGTAGCAGCCTCATTTACAGGTTTGTCATTGAAGGAGCTGCAAAAGAGAAAATTAGCTTGCAACGATTGAACCAAGGTATTTGCAAGGAACATTGGAATATATTTGCAACTACAGGATTTACTTCCAAGGAGTTAATGAATGCAAGGATGGAGAGGCTACCCGATATAAACTCGCATGACCTCAGGAGTATTAAGAACCTTCCCAAGTGACCACATCAATGCTCCATAAACCCTCATCAACTGCATATCAAGAATGAAAAATGACTTGAGCGCAGCATCCACTGACCTAATTAAGTTCCAACAAAAATATGTAGAAGGATAATAATCAAAGAGATCCATGTATTGCCTATGCTTACTTGTTGGGTATCAATTTGATCTGCCTTGTTCAGAACAACACGAATTTTATCGTCATGGCCATGTAAAGATGAAATAACGCGCTTGAACTCATCACTGACATCAAGTTTGTGAGGATCAAACAGAAGTAGAATGAGGTCACACTTTGCAGCAAACCACGAAGTTACCCCAGTAAAATCGTAGGCTCGTTGTGTCCGTTGCTTCTCTCCAGATAAAACTCCAGGAGTATCCACAAATGTAATGTGTTCTAGCAGCTTGGATATGAAAATGTGTAAGCTTTAGGTGTTTCAAAGGGCAATTCAGAGAATTTCAAGGTGATTCTGAAAGATAACTCACAGAATGTGGCATTTGGGAACACTCAAACTTTGACAAGAATGCTGTTCCAAAGGTTGTGAGACCGCTAAATGGCATGTCAGCTTGGACGGCAATAGTATTCCCAGGAACACTTCTTTCATCAGGTCCAGACTACATGCAAGAAGAATTAACTAGTAAACAAGATTAATTTCAGAAACATTAACAGAAAACAAAAAACAAAAGACAATACTGCAAATGAAATGTGGAAAAGTTTAATATCTACGAAAACCAACACAGTATTTATGGGTAACAAGTGAAATATTGTTTTATTGACAATGGCCAGAAACACAAAATGTCCCTCAGTTTCTCTCCAAATTCCTAGAACTAGGCTAATAATAAGCTTAGTACCCTATCCATACCCTTGGCATTCTGCCACACTGCTCTGCAATCTGCCTTCCAATTCCAGACTCATGACTGGTATGAGAGACTATTTCAACCAATAGAAACCAGACAAAATACAACTGTCTTTTTTCTATTGAAATTTAAAATACAACAGTCTCTAATATATAGAACAAAACGCAAGATTACATTGTCAAAAGGGCCAATGCACCCTAGTTTTAATGAAATGTTAAAGGATATATACCCCTACTGAAAATTACCAAAAAGGGTGACACATAAACATAAAGAAAAAGTTTCTTTAAATTCAAAGCACAAAAATTTAAGGCAAGCCATGGATGGCTATCTGTTTAAGAAGTTTAGGGATTTTTGGTATCCTTCTTGAATCCAACTTTTTGTTTTTGAAACTAATGAATATCAAGTAATTTAGCTACATTTGTCATTTTTGAAAATAAAAAATTGGATCCAAGAAGGATAACAAACAGGCTCTTAGTTTCTACCTTCTTACTGAGTCCCTGTACAGCCTAAATATATGGCTTTTTAACTTGCATGCAACCATATAAAACATTTAGTTTAACTTTTAATTGCTAAGCAATTCAAAACTGTCTTAATGACAACATAAAAGAAGATAAATTGTCAATTACCATAACAACAACAAATCTATCGGTTGTTGGCTCAGGACCAATGTGAGCTCCTGTCAAAAGTGAAATAAGATAAGGGATGAAATAGATGAACACACTTCCTGTGCAAGACAAACAATTACATAAAGATACACTTTCCCAGAGGATAACTTGCCTGGATAACTACTTTTAAGCAAATGTTTAATGAATGTTGTTTTCCCGGTGGAGTATTGACCCAAAAGCATAACCATGGGTTTGGCATCAAAATCACTATTTGCCTGCAGAATAAAGCAAATAAATATCAATTGATAACTATAGCATGCCACAATTAGATATATGTTTGAGAAGATCCAATAAAAAAAAATGAAATAAAACTATGAGGGATTGCGCATTAAATCTGATGAAAGAACTACAAGCAAGGAATAATTCTCACTCACCAGTAAGGGGGACACAAAATCGTTGAACTTGTAAGTAACTTCTAATGGCTTCAGCTTCTGAACATACAGTCTCTTCAACCCATCAACAATTGATGTTACAGAAGAAAGCGGTACCTAGAAATATGCCAAAGATTTTTTTATAAGGTATTAAACGGAGTGCACAACTCATGTCTACACAACAGTATTGCAAATTTCATCACAGGAAAATTTATAATCAACTCTGACATATCACACATAAAAAACCTAAAACTGACGTATGCAAGGTTCTCTCTCCATTTTTTCACTATGTAAAATGGCCTCTTCTAGCCTTTCTTGTGGACGCTGAGTCTTAATTGACTCAAAGCTTTCGCATGACCTTCATAAACTTAACTAGTAAAAACATAAGTATTTTGCAATCAGCTTGATGTATAACAACTCGGAGAGACTGAAATGCAATACTATCATAAATTTCTCACGAAAAATGAAAAAATAAACTCAACTTATCCAAATAAGAAAATTCAAGTTCGTATCCAATAGAAACAATTTTAGGATAAATCATTTTTTCTGAATACCGTGAAAGCAAAAGGGCAATTGCCTCCAAAAATAAGAAACAACATATACCTTTTTTGCTGATTTTGAAGAAAACCAAAGCGCTGAAGATGATTGTTGCACCACAGCAGTTCCTGCGTCACAGATTATACGTAAATAGACAGCCAAAACCAAAATTAGCAGTACACATCTCATAGTTAGAGAAACTCCTCACCATTTACTTCGTTTTCATTTGACTTGTGTGTATGCTTTTTCTTCTGAATAAATTAAGTAAACGAATCAAATTGCTTCAGCCATATACATTGAATTAATTATAAATAAATAAATCCATAACAATGAGTAACACAAATAAGAAAGGTTTAAAAAGCATATCTACCGCTGATAATAATGCATCCAAACCCTCCATAACAGGAGGCTTCAGACCTTCCAAGTCCACTGAAAATTCAAAGTTTAAGTTACATGTGTGCTAAACAAGAAATTAAAATTAATAAATAAATAAAAAATATTTGTGCGCTATTCATATTTATGAAGAAGCAGGTATTACAAGTCGCCAACTTATACATGAGTATCTACCAAGCATGCATTCCAACACAAAGTTAAACAAACGAAACCCACCATTGCTATTCTGTAAACCGTGTGTAATATCATGTCCAGCTTGTGCAAGAGAAACTAGCTAGAAACAAAACAGTAACAACATGTCAGATTCCTATCAATCCAATATTGATTTTTGTTATATATGGAAAAGAAAAATAACAGTTTATAAAATAACCTGCATAGCGGCAACGAACTCATTAAAACCAAGATATCCCTGCCTCTTTGAATCGGCAACGGCCCAAACCTTAACAAAATGAACAAACTTAATAAAAATAAATAAAAAAACCTCTATAAAGCAGGCTGGAAGCCACCAAAAAAATTATATTCGACAAATGTATTGTAAACCCAATTCAAGCAACAAAGTTTAACCAAAGTATAAAAAAGGAAGGGGCTTTGCTACAAATGCATTGTGATGTTTGGCATAGATAATAATCTTAAGCTTGAATTAATCAAAGTAACCCAATCTGCAAAATCAGATGCCAACTTCAACGGCTCTACTCGCGTATTACGCGTCACAATAAATCCGCATTGCTCAACGGAAATACAAGCCCTCAATCCTAACAAAATGTATTTCTGAAATGATTCGATAACACATTAACTGAGCATACACTAACCTCTGCATCAAAAACAAATTCACCAAATACTAATAGTATGGAATTACAGCAAAAACGACAAACAAATGAAAACGAGACGCACTAATTTGATAAAAGAAAATATCAGATAAACAAAATAAACCGCAAATTAACCTGCTTGAGATCCTGCCGATTCAGATTGGACATGCCGAAGAACTTTATCGCATCGCCCCCGGTAATGCGGCCATCACTGTCTGAACAAAACCACAGGAAAAAATAAAAAATAAAACTCAATTACAGTTGCTCAATTTTCTCGGGAACCAAACAGAAAACCAAGAAATTTTCCTGGAAAATGCGTGTTCACAGACTGACAGTGTAAAATGTAAGCGCGCACCTGAATCAGCGAATCGAAACCATTCCTGGAAGATTTTCTGATGCTCCTTGGAGCACGAAGTGATCGGAACTGAAGAAATTTCCATAAATCGTAACCCGAGAGAGAAAGAATCTGATCGAATTTTTCAGATTTAAATTTTCCAAATTTTTTAAAAACGGAGACGCTCTTTGATGGGTTTGTTTTTGTTTCTCTTTCCCCCAGGGTGTCCTGCTCCTTACCGACGTAAAGGCGTTAAATCTTGTGTCGCACGCGTCGTTTTGATGAGCTGGCATGACGGGACGTTTTACGTTAATCGGAGGTCATTAGGAAGTCAAGGCCTGAAACGGCGACGCATCTGTTTCGTTTTCGTAGTTGTGTGTATCACAAGTGGCACGCGAAATAATTGGAAAGTTACTTGTCAATGTGACTAATTGCGAATGTAATGGAAATGGTGACCACTTGATGTCAAGGTGTAACATCCAAACCTTACAACAGCAAAATTCTGCTACTAAATGTCTTTTTCTATTATTCGTATTAGTGGAAGCCGGCCAAAAAGCATAATGAACTAATTACAAGACTCAGAGATCCAAGAAAAAAATGACAAATCTATATGACCATTTCGCAGATAAACATATGACTATATACAATTTGCAGCAGAAAAGAAAAATTCATGTGGTAAAAATGAGTTGGCAAACATTTATGAGTGTACTCTTCAAGCCATTTTCAATAACAAGCATTTTTATTGGTAAAAAATAATTAATTTCATTAACGATCGTGTATATAGTCTTATGTAAACAAAGCAAACACGAAGGAGGAAAATGACCCAAGTAAAAGGAGAGAGACAACCTAAAACAAAGAGGGAGGCCCTCAAAACTTAGTCCTAGAAAAATTAGACAACAAACCATAACAAAAAAGAAACCCTAATTTCCAAAGAAAGATGCAAAAAGTAAATCTGAAAGCCAAATAAAGTCATCAAGAGCTGCACCATCCACAACCACATTTCCATGGGAGATCAGATGAAGTAAAACACGCTTGTTATGACGTGAGTTGGGTACCACACTTGGCCTAATTTTGTTGACATGCCAATTCGGCAGTGAGTAGGGAGAGATGGGTCTTGTGAGAGGGGTTACGTTGGGGATGGGGAATGGGGTTGGTGGGTAGGCATTTGGAAATTGAAATTAGGGCTTGGAGAGAGGGTGGAGGAGATGAGGAGATGGGCAGAAAAAGCAAAATAGTGGAAAGGGAGCGGCGATGAACGTCGGAATATCATGTCACCGACTCTCAAATGGGCAACGGAGTCAGCGGTGGTGAGTGAGGCAAGGGAAAGTGAGTTTCTAGAGAAAAGGAGGAGCTTTCTCTCTAAACCTCACGGCAGAATTAATACTTTTGTCAATACAAAGCTTGAAAAGTTCTTCTACATGATAAGCTTGTAACTACATGAATCCACGATGCGCAGCTCAATGCGAAATAGTTCGTGAAAGTTTCTATTTGATAAGCTTGTAACAAGGAAATTAACACATTTACATTGCTATTTTTCCAATTTTCTCAACTAAGGATAAAAAAAATTGTCCTTCACTTTTACAAGGAGACGAACGACTAAAAAAGACATGCGTAGTCTGGTCCGCGTTCGACATAATTTCTCTTGATGGAGGCTCTCAATTTCCTGGTGGCTTCTCTCTTCTAATCTACTTCCTCCTGGCTAGTCATTCATTTATTCCACCCTGACTTGTTTTCCTCACTATTACAATACAATTATAATTACGACGTACAAATTAAAGAGAAGTAAGAGAACAACTATAAGGGGAGATTTACATATAGTATTGAAAACTAATGGAAATATTATATTAGACCAAATATATACATCTCCTAAATGCACCCTCCAAATTCCAAAACCCTATATTTTTCCAAAACTCCATTGGGTTGCAATAATACACAATCCTACACAGTCGCTGTTGGACTATTGTCTCAAGAAATTCCAACTGTTTTACCCAACAACCAAAGAATCAATGATAGCTCAAGCATAAATATGGTGTGAAGTGTACTCCTGTCCAATGTAAATCCGTATATAGTAATACCAGCTCTATTATTCTCCAGATATGTCACTGCAACAACAATCAATATTCAATATCATCAAATTAAGCGATACAAAAACTAATGTGTGTAGAACATGCGGGGTAATAAAAATGCATGTGTCGATATATAACATGTTGCCGCATTTTGTTAACTAAATGTCATCAACACATTATCTAAGACTTATCGACGGCTTGTTCTTTATTCAAGACATTGTTCTAAAAATCTCCGCCTAGGCGCTAGGCGGCTAGCCACCGCCCCGATTAATGCTTGGGCGTTTGAAAATTAAGAAATGACACTTAGACCTAAGTTGCGACTCACTTAGACAGAAAATAGATAACTTTCATTTTGCATTTTATTTTTTTCAATAAATTGTAAAAGATTTGTTGAATACTTAAACGAACAGACATTGTATGCTTGTTCCCTATGTTTTCATTATGTTCCAATACTTCATAATATATATGTCACTCTATTTTGTAGTTTATGATGTAATTATATATATTCTAAGTATAAAAAGACACTTATTTACACGAAATATGGTAGATTTACTTAAATCCACCTAGTCCGCCTAGCCGCTAGGCCTTAGGTTGCAGCCCGACTAGCGCCTAGCGTTTTTAGAACCTTGATTCAAGAACGACGCCCCTTCCATGGTCAAAATCTCTATGTAAACTATCAAACATTATTTTCTCCATCTCATCATCTAGGGGATTCTTGTGATTCCATTCTTTACTATAATTTCTGATCAGTGCAAACTAATCAATGAATAAAAGTTGTTAATGACATGGATATGTGCTATTTAATTAGGCTGGCTTACCTAGAGCTTGTCTCTTTTGATAAGAGATTGTACTATATGCATACGATGGAACAAACTTGGCGTTTTCCAGTTCATCTTGATCATCACTTGCCAAATCACTGTCTGATTCTCTGTCACTACTGGCACCGGAAACCACTCGGCCATTCCCGGTCTCATCAGGCGGCGGAGAATCTCCTTCGTTCGCATCAAAGTACTCCAGTGTGGCGCAAACATGCCACTTTGTAGCAAGGCATGTGACTGCTTGGGCCTTGTGTGTGATTTTGGTTGCACTGCGCAGTAAGATGAGGACTCCAGTGACTAAAGTTATGGAGCATAGCTGTACCCAAAAAAATAAAACATCATCACCGAGATTAGTTTTTGTTCATAAAATGATTCTCTGAGGCTGGAAAGTAACCCAGTTGATTATCATCTCTCTCACTCATAACCAAATTAGTCCTTTCTCTTCTTGAAAAGGAACTGAACAAACATTAAAATGGATCCTCTACGGATTCTGATGCTATACAAATCAACCCGTGAAAACTGGAAAAGAAGGCATACCGCAAGTTCACCGGATCTATAAACATCAAGATTGGCAGTGGCACTAGACCTGGTTGTGATGAGCAACAAGGAAAATTGGCTGCCCGTGACCAAGATCAATGACCATAGGATGAAACCTCGGTATCTATGACTTATGATTGTTAAGTGCCTCCGGATCCTAAGGTGCTCGGACAACACTGACCCGACATCAGATTGCTCTTGGAACACAGTGGCAAAGTCTTGGAGCCGTAGGATTTGGAGGTAGCATATCAGACGGAACAGAACGCACACGAGGAAAAACACAGTTGTACGATACAACCACGAGCACAACTCCAGTGTGCACGCTACCATGTCACTTACGTAAACATTGCCCAGAAAAGGCATTTGCGAGGCTCTAGATGCGTACCACCAAATCTTATATACACTCTCCGCGGCAAAGCATGGCATTACAAAGATGCAGAGAATCTTCAATGATCTCTACAAGGAACAATATATGTGTGAATTTGAGAAACAAAGAAAGAAGATACAATTACGTACCTACCTACAATTACGTACCTACCTTGTAGTCTACTTTTCGCGTAGTGAAAAAAAATGTTAATAGAGCTATTTACATTTTACAGAAACCCAACGACATGTATCTTCTATGTTCAACTGAACTCATCGAGTCTGCCCAGTCCACATCTATGTAAAAGCCTGGTTTCGCCCTAACCCCGTTTATTAGTTTAATTTCTACTCATTGTTTTACATTGAATCATATTCTATAGTTTCATAATGTTAACTTTTGGTGTCTTTCGATGCAAGGGTTAGTTTTGTTAGGGTTCCTTAATTATTATGGTGATGAATTTCTACATAGTTTCTATTGACATACTGCTTTTCAGATTGGGTGGTTTTGTATCTAATCATTTTCTTCTCAAAAACTAAACCCTAATCTTAATTTCCATTCTAAGCACAATTCATATTAGTAAACAAATTGTGAAAAAAATTAATACCCATTAGAAAACAAAAATCAATGGAAATTTTGAATTAATTAAATAACTCACATTGAGCTGTTGTGTGTATTCCCTCCTGACCGTCTCGCTCTCATTATAAAGCTTATCGAAAAACAAGAACCTCCGGAGCCCAAACTTCCTCACAAACCATGACAGGCACAGAAACGATACCGTCGCGACGCTACTCAAAGACAATTGCACTACACCATCATAAGGTCTCTTGTGCTTGCCATCGCATGATGCACATGTGAACACAAAGTGGGAAATGGCAGGAACAACGATTGCAAACAAGATGAATATGGACCAAGAAATGCATGCCCTCCATGCATTAGATTGGTCCACACACATCCATCGTACGTACGATCTAAAGCTCTTCAGTTCGTCTTGTACGTGTGAAACACAGCGTCCTAGCCCTGCGCTTGTCTTGTTGTTCGGGTTTAACAAGCCCTCCATGACATCGTTTCTCATATCGGGGTTTGATGAATTTTGTTTTTAGGGTTGAATTTGGTTTCCAGTTTAAGAAGAACATGATTGGCTTGGGAGTTTTGAGTTATATTTAGAAAGTGTTTGCAGAAAAATGTGGAAACAATAGGTTTGTGTTTTGTGAGTGATATGATGTTGTGGAACGACCCATTGTGGATTATATATTGCACAAGGTCAGGTGATGTGCGATTTTTCTTTAGAATGTCTTTGTTGTAAGTTTGAATGAAATTAAACCTAGTTCTTTTGTCCCCCATTGATTAAAGAAGGTTTTCCAACACTAATTTATAAGATTATGTGAATGGAAAGTATTATTGGTACTCCAAAAATTTCATTCTACACTCCTCACAAGTGTATTTTTCTTTCCTAATATAAAAAATTTGAAATATAGAATGAGATTTTTGAAGTGCTAATAACAATTTCCTAAGAATTCCCTATGTGAATAAGATTTAGTAAATTGGATTACACATAGAGAAGTTCGGGACTTGGGCCTAGCTATATATTAAACGTCAAAAATGGCCTTCGGCTCAGGCGAGTTCAAATAAAACATGTTTGGTTTTCATCCCTTAACAAAAACGACACAAAACATAACAACGAAAAACCTCATCTTTTCTCTATCACTATAATATATTTTTCTTGAGAGAGATACTTGTACGTTCACCAGATTCAAGTTCCTGGTGCTAAGAATTTGGATTGATAGAGTGGTTCTGGTGGACAGAGCCTAAAGGACTCCAAGCATCCAAATAGAGGTGAAATTCTGTCTATAAAGGACATTGTAAAATTTGCAAGCCTCTATCACTTCATATTGTCAGTTTTCGAAACTTTTTTCTTTTTCATACTGTTGGTTGCATTTTTACTGTTATATATGTGGTGTGGTATACTTGATCATTTTGTCAACAAGATGTACGCAAGTTGACATAGCTCCATGTATATGTTCTTTTGAGCTTGAATCCATAAATAGAATGAAATAATGGTGAGCCTAGTGGAGCGACGAACTCGGCTCAAGGGTTTCTATACAAAGCCGTTCTCTTCTTCACTCAAGGGGGCAATGCACTCTTTGTATGGTACTTTATTCATTAAGAATGAATCTTTTTTTTTTTTAGAAGTTATACGGACTTTATAAAAGTAAATATCACGCTCCGTGTGTCAGATATGGGGCTTTCTAATCGAAGGGTCATACTTCTCATCTCGGTCCTATTAGGGTAAGGGCAATGTACCAGACAGCCGATGTGGTGGCGAACACAAAGTGCTGTAAGCTAAGTTATTCACCTTGTAGACGGAGGAGATATAGAAAGTGTGTCGCAAGTGATTCATAAGATTATATGGTAACACCAGTATATTATTTTATTTCACTTAGCTTGCCTCTCCCATGATTTTGTGGACCAACCAACCCCTCGCGAGTCTCTCTGCATTTTGGGAGCAGAGCATGTAGTATGTGGCGGCGCCGCCGGGGGGGGGGGGGGGGGGGGGGGGTCGCGGGGTGGTGGTGGGAAGGGGGGTGAAGAAAGATAACTCTAGCAATATAGACCGAGCCTGCTTCCCATTCATTCTTTTATAAGGATGTTCTTCAGTTGGTCAACAGGGCACGTCCCTTTCTTTTGTGTAATAGAGCCGCTATAATGGGTGTACGGAAACAAAAATCCAAGATGACGGCTTTCAAAAAACGAGTAAGGGACGAGGAGGCCCTCGAAACCAAACAAGACCAAAAGGAACATGGGAATTAGCACCATTCCTATGATTTGTCTCGAAAAACCAACGAGCAGCCCTATCTCTATCTCGGTCTCAATTTAGCATCATATATCAATCTGGGGAACATTTTTATTGGTTTTAGTGCGGATTAAGGAACCCCTCCCCCATGCTATGACTGCGGACGTAGGGGCTGCCCGCTGCCGCCTCCCTTGGTTTTTGGTGGGAAGTACCCCAATCCTTTTTTACGGGCCTGCCAAATCCTGAAAAAGGGTTCTTGGGGAAGCGTGGTAAGGGAAGGTAGGGTCTATCGCCGCCTAATAGAGGCAAACTCATCTACCTTGATATGTATGCTTCATGGAGAGATAGAGAGAGACGTTGATGTGTCAATTGAATGCAGTATTTTTTACATTCTACAATTAGCTACACAAATGGAGTCCGTTGAGTTTTCTTATGTCCTCGTCGATGCAACGAGCGCCGTATTTAGTGACTTCTTTTGTAAGTCAGAATATAAGTAGACATAGATGAGGTTTGCTTTTTCCTGAATTTTTATTTAATATTATTGCAGATGATGTAAACATTTCATTACAAATTTAATAAAAAGCTCTATCATTTGACGAAAAAACCTCAATTATTACTATTTATTAGAAAATTGACCCAGATCTTTTTTTTCTCCTATGGAGCCATGAGAAAGTCACTGGCGTCAAGTTAGTACAGTTCTCATGCTGCTGATTTGGTCCCGTGCTGATTTAGGAGCTTCTTCTTTAGTATAGAATTCAAAATAACAACAAAAAATAAAGAAGCGGTTGGGTGAGAACAAGAAGCGGTCGTCGTCCAGCGGCCGAAAACTCCGAATATAGGCCTAGACCGTTTGTACACCGGCCGAGGAATCCCTTGTTCGGCACTTCTCTGAAGTTTTAGTGAATATGTGGACACAATGATAGTTATAAATAGATAAAGGAAATAGAGGCTCACCAAGAAAAAAAAAATTCCAAACTATGAAACATAAAAATTATAAAAGAGAAAAAGAAAGAAAGAAAGAAAATTGGATGAATATACATCCCCAATTGCAGTGCAAAATTCCTCTCCCGGCACGGGCCTAGCAACACAAGGGCAGTCTGATGTAGGACCTTTCTGTTAAGAAATTCCGACGGTCTTTCCCAATAACCAGAGAACCAATGATAACTCCAGCATAAATATGGTATGAAGTGTGGTCCGGTCCAGTGTAAACCCAAAAATTGTGATTCCGGCTCTATTATTCTCAAAATATGTAACTGCACAAGAAATATACACGAATACAAATGTCAACACCATGATTGATACATGTTTCAGTAACGTCATACGTATAAACAAGTTGTGTATTTCTTCTATGTCATACGTGTAAAAGTATGTTGTGTTCTAGTTGAGAGATTCGACGTATGATTGTATCGTGTTTATGTTGATCCTAGTCACGTTCGAGTGTACCATCAATATGACACAATCATGAAGTTTTTAAATGTGTGTTAACCGATTTGATGCATTGAAGTAACTGGCTTACCGAGAGCTTGTCTTTTTTGGAAAGAGATGGTACTATATGCATACGACGGGATCAGCTTGGTGTTGTCCAATTCATCTTCATCGGCATCACCCTCCTCATTGTCTGATTCTCCACGTTCCGTACCAACGGCCTCAGTCAGCGCTCGGCCGCTGGTAATCTCAGCCGCCGCTGCATCGAACGAGTCTAGTGTCGCGCAGACGTGCCACTTGGCTGCGAGACATGTGACGGCTTGCGCCTTGTGAGTGATTTTGGTTGCGCTGCGTAGTAGGATGAAGAGGCCGGTAACCAATGTTATGGAGCATAACTGTACCAAAACCAAATCAGAATATAAGCTTTGACTTCAGTTTAAGGAAAGTTATATAACAAATATTCCTCTAGTTTTCGACTCGATTAAGAGAGTATGAGGACAAGACACTTCAACTATATAACAAATATTCCTCTAGTTTTGGGCTCGATTAAGGGAGTGTGAGGACGAGACACATCAACTCTATAACAGACATAAGACTTGCTCATATTCTATAAAAGGTGAACCACACCTATATTAAATAATAAATGAACAAAGTTGTACCAACTAGCTATTGATCTAACAATACTTTCTTTTTCCAATGGTAGAAGATATTTCAACTTCAAATTTCTCGACTCGTAGATAAAAGACAAAATAGTTATATTAGTAAAACATTTATCAATCAGAAAACATTAAAGCGACATATAACGTACCACAAGTTCACCAGCTCTGTAAACATCGAGATTTTCCTTGGCGCTTGACTTGGTAGTGATGAGCAACAAAGCAAACTGGCTCCCTGTGACCAAAATGAGAGACCATAATATGAACGCACGGCACCTGTGGCTTATGATCCTCAGATGCCTTCTGATCCTAAGGTGCTCAGACAACACTGAACCAACATCAGAGTCCACTTCAAACATTGTTGCAAAGTCTTGTAGCCGTAGGATTTGGAGGTAGCAGATCAGACGGAACAGAACGCAGACGAGGAAAATCACGGTGGTCCGGTAGAGCCACGAGCACAACTCCATGACGCAGGCTACCGCGGCACTCACGTATACACTACCCAGAAAAGGAATTTGTGTGGCTTCAGATGCGTACCACCATATCTTATACACACTTTCACTGGCAAAGATTGGAATGACAAAGAAGCATAAAAGTTGCAATGATCTCTACAAGAAAATTACCACACCCTATATAAGTCCAAGAAATTAAATTGAGTCATTTCGTTTGATAAATTTGTTCATTGTCGAATTATGTTATAAAATGATATATAAAGGGCGTTGATAACTATTTCGTTTTCACTTTTTGTTTTCACTTTTCTTTAAAACTCAAAATTGAAAACCCGTTTGGTAACTATTTCAGTTTTCAAAAGAGTAAAATTGAATACCAAAAGTTGAAAAAATGAAACTACTTTCTTGAATTTTCAGAGTGGGTAGTGATGATATGTACACGCCAATTTTTACTTCTCACATACCCTTCTCAATTTTCAGGCGTTGAATCGCATGAATTATAAAAGATCAATGGTAAAAAATAGCAAGAGTACGTGGGAGGTAAAAATAAATGTGTGAGTAGCACTATCCTTCAAAATTTAGCTTTCAATTTTTAGTTTTTTATTTTCATTTTCTTTCTTGAAACCTGAAGATGGTTACAAAATGGGTTTTCAATTATTAAAAAAAAAAAAAAAAAAAACTAAATAGTTATCAAACAGCCCTAAGTATTTCGTTTATTTAAGTGTGCGACAACTCTTAACAGCTCACATAAGCAAGCACATTGGTAAAGAAACATAACATATAATAAAGGGTAATGTAAGGACAACCAACTATTTAAACTAAATTTATTAAATCATATAACATGTTTGTTGATGATTAAATTATTACTAAAGTGTTTATTTCCTATTAGCGACACATCATGATTTGCAAATTTTGATCTAAAAAGTTGGTTTACCTGACATTAATCAATAGTAAATTAAAACAAAAAATAATTAATAATGTAGAAAATGAAGCTTGTAAAACTTACATTGAGCTGTGCTGTGTACCCCTTCCTTACCGTCTCGCTCTCATCATAAAGCTTATCAAAAAACAAGAACCTTCGCAATCCGAACTTCTTGACAAACCTTGTGAGGCAAACAAAGGACAAGCTCGCAACACTGCTCAATGACAATTGCACCACACTATCGTACGGCCTCTTGTGCTTGCTATCGCAGGCTGCGCAACCGAACAGGAAATGGGACACGGCCGGGACAACAATCCCGAACAAGATAAACATGAACCAAGAAAGACATGCCCTCCAAACACTGGATTGGTCCACGCACATCCATCGTAGGTATGACCTAAAGCTATGCAGTTCATCTCGTGCGTGTGAGACGCAGCGTCGGAACTTGTTCTTCGATCTGTTTAACAAGGCCTCATCGACCACGGTGTCGTCTTCCATGCGATGTCGAGTAATTTCTTCAACGTGTTTGATTTGGTTTGAATTAATGTGTGAGTTTGAGAAAGGAGGGGGACAGAACAATAACAGGGAGGGTGCGACAGAACATTTGTGTAATAAATTAATCATATTTGGTTTTCAATTTGTTGGTTAATTTGTTAAGTTTGAGTTGTTTCGGGAGTTTTAAGTTATAAATAGAAACTATAAAGTGCTGCAGAGGAATGTAGAATTTATATATAGTACTAGTCTAGAAGGATTACGGAACAATGTAAACCCTAATAAAACCCTAAGGCAAAAAAAGAATAATTGTTCCTTATTCTTTGATTTGTATAAACGAAAGGCAGCTCAGTTGTTCAATGGTCCATTCATCTAAACTACCTATTAACAAAACCGTCCTTGTAAACCAAAAAAGAGTTGAAAAGACAAGTTAGTCTTCGATCACAAAATAATATCATGAGCAGTAATGTAATTTCCCACAAACCAAATTTTGTTTTTTTTATTTTAAACATCACCCATATATAATCCTAACATATCTCTAATATTAAAAAATAAAAATTTCTCTTTCCACTCCCACATTCTCTCTCTCTCATTTCCATCTTGAAAACAAAAATAAAAAATGTTCATACACAGAGTGTGTTAAAATATGCTAGTATAAATTAAGGTATAAATTAAGGGGTTAATCACCAGAAGAACATAGACAATTGTTTGTTGAATGGGAAACGAACATTTCATTAGGGGGAAAATTAATGTGTTTGGTTAAATAAACAGGTTTATGATACGACGTGAAGGAGGGGAAATTTTTGAGTCCGGAATCCCGACCAACAGAACCATATGACAGAGACATGAAAATACTCTTTGGTCCCACCCTCCTCTCTATTTTGCCCCACCCTATTTGATGAGCCTAGTCCCGGGTGCCGGACAAACATGGAGGGAGTCATGTCTTGGCTTTTAAATCTTGGCATCTTATTTTTGAAAATGTCCCCTAACATGGAGGCTGTAATTTTCCGAGCTTGAAAATGAATCCAATTATAATCAGATCCAACGCCTATCAAATACACATCGATGCATTCAATCCGACGATCCGTACAACGATAGTATGATTAGCAATGGATTTAAATTTGATTGAGGTGAAACCCAATCTGAACCGATCTAGTCCATTTACCATCCTACATCATGCAACATCATCCAAACCATTCATCACAACATAGTTATATCATACCAATACATTAAATACTTTATAATAATAATAATAAACCCGAAATTTGAACTTCAAAGGTCTCAAGAAGACACGACGACGACGATGCAAAAGAACGAGAAAAATTCATCAAAAGTAAAGTTACATACTGCAAGGCGACTCAGTTTGTTAATTCCATAATGGCAGAAACAATGTCACCGTCTGCTGCTTTAAGTGCCTTAACTGCTCTTGATCTTGAAACCCCAGCTTGAGTCATCACCAACTCAATGTCCTTGGGCTCCACACCAGTTTCGTCTACATCTTCATCGTCTTGAGCCAAAGTTGATGGCTCTGGGTTTGCTGTCACAGTATTTAGATTAGGAGCCTTGAACTGCTCCGCGGCCTGGGTTTGAAGCTGTGAGCTCAGGTCCTCAATCTTTGCTTCCCCAAAAATGACATACGTGTCGGATGCAGGGCTCTTAAAAACATCTGGCTTTGAGATCACGAACAGAATCTGAAAATAACAAACCTTACTACATTAATTCCATAAATCAATCTCATGCAAGCTGACACAAAATGCGTGATAGCAATAAATGATAAAAAAATCAACACTTACGTTCTTGCTCTTCTTGACAGTCACACGGCTGACACCTGGAATTCCTTTCATTCCAAGTTTCAACATCGCTTTGCGACTCTTCTTTTCACTTCTGCTTTGCTTAGACCTACCACTTGCATCTCCTTGTCCTGCCACAGTGGCATTTTGACAACAAATTACACCCGTGATAAGCAAAAAAAATTGGCTATACAATAATGTGCAACTTCCCATTTACTACCCACAATTTATATATAGCAGGAGGGGTAAGCCAAAATTATTTTATCAAGGTGGGCTTAACGGCAAAACAAAAGAATTCAGTTAAAAAGTTCTACTAAAATTGTCTCAATATCTCATCTCTAACTTTTGACATTTTCAGCCACAAAACCACACTATATAGGCATATTGCTTCCCAGAAGGCACCAGAAAGAGAGACAAATGAGCTAAACTAAGAAGACAAGCACTGCATAATAAATTGAAGACAGAAACACCACCTTTTTCCTATGCCTTTTACGTCAGTCTAGAGATGGCATTCACTAAGATCTTCAAGCAAACTATATGCTTGAAAGAGCGGGAGCATTTGAGGGGAAAATCATAAAACAGTTTAGCATCACATTTAAGTCTTCACAGTGCAATTTACCTTCTACATCTTCATCTTGGTCATCATCTTCATCATCATCATCGTCATCGTCATCTTCGTCCTCGACTATCGGCTCATCATCCTACAACCATTTCCCTCAAAATTTCATGCCCCATAAAAGAAAAAGGTGAAGCATCTTGAAGAATTTATTCACTATCCTCCACAAGTAAACATCAACTCACATGTAAGGAACAAATCATATCAAGGACGAGCATAGCCTACGCACTTCCATTATATTGTGCATAAACTTGACAAAGTATGCAAACAAGTTAAAGATAGAACATTATGAACCTCCAAAGACTTGCCACATTCTTTCTCCACTAACCTATCGTAGATAGGAAAATCAACTTAGATTAGTGAGTTGTTATGATATGTTTTGCAGTTCAGGATTGATTCCATAATAGCAGGGCCCAAATTAAGTCAACATATTTGGTACTAACCCAGTCAAAAGGTGACAATGCAAAATAAACACATCTAATTAAATGTAACCAAAAAAACATCCTATATGCTTGAGGGCATGAGGCATGAACTAAAGTAAAATACTCCTGTTAACGGAATTCGGGCAAAGAGGTAACAATGTCAAATGAGTGATCAAAGTTCAAAAAAGAGTAATGATGAAAGATTGTTTGATATGGTATCTGGTATCAGGATCATCCATACAAATTGATGAGATAGATATAGAAATACCGATTTGCAAGTGATCCAATAGGATAAAAAACAGAATAATTACCAGGTTGGTACAAACTTAATGACAGGTGCAGAAATTAAAACAACGAAAAACCTTAAGAAAGAAATTCGGGTCAACAGCACCGATCAAACTGGCTCAATCTATAGCCAAAAACAAGTGTTGCAGTATTCCACCTGGGTATACTGCTCATTTAAGATGATATGAAAATTATCTGAAATACAAATAAATGAATAAATAAACAAACCGTTGCCATCGCCAGCCAAACCAATATAGAAAGAATGACAAAGTTGATTTCTCCAATATTGTAAAGAAAGGTTTCCACTTAACCTAATAGCTACCACATAACCAACAGAAGCAAAGTCAACTGGATATGACTCCATTAAAGATAGACACCATACTAATTCCAAAAGGCCGACAACAAAATAGCAATTCATAAAAGCTAAACCCTTCTTGGGGTTACAGCTGATTTCACTTGGTAGGAATCCATTTCACATTTGTTGGTCACTGGATACAAAAAATCAAACAGCATCCCAGTAAAAAGCGAACACGCAACAAATAAAATCACACTTCGACAGTTAAATCTTTCCAATTTAACCTAATGCATAAGGCAAATAAGAAAAATATCACATAAAACATGCCTCTACTCAATTGAAACAGTTGGTAAATTGCGCATGAACCCCATTAAAATCAACGAGAAATGAATATATATATATATATATATGTGTGTGTGTGTGTGTGTGTGTGTGTGTAGAGAGAGAGAGAGATTACATTAACTTTTTGCTGTTCGAGTTGGGCAGCAAGGAGCTCTTCCTGAGTTTGGGCAGTCATGCTGTCACAATTTGATAATAAAAATGTGTAATTCCAGTAGAGAATTATTCTTATTCAGATCAAACAAAAAAAGGGATGAATTTATAAGAACAAGTAAAAAATTTTAATTGAAAACCATTCAAATTAAGTCCTCAAATTTCAGTGGAGAAACAGAAATTAGAATTCTAATCTACCAAACCTTTTCTATTCTAATCTATACATTAAGATAAAACAAAAAAAAAAGATAATCGATTCGGCACTTAACTACATGTTATATAAATACATGAATATTGGAGTTGCAAAGTTCCGAAATGACAGAAATCCCCAATTTGAATGTAGAAAAATTAAACGTAAACCCTAATTCGAATTAAAACCAACATTCTGCAATCAATTAAACAATTCAAGTAAAACAATAGATTTAGATTTAATTAGATTCACTGAACAAATCAAGCAAGATAAGAAATTAATTTGCAAAAAGAAACGGAACACTGAGAGAGAGACAGACAGACAGAGAGCAGTAGAGAGAGAGAGGGAGGGAAGGAAGGAGAAACAGAGAGCGGGATAGAGAGAGAGAGAGGAGAGAAGAGTTACCTTGGAGTTGGGGCAGATGAAGTAGAAGCGTAAAGGGGAAGAGGAAGGAGGAGCCAAAGCAGCTGCGCAATGCGAAGGAAGTTTTCAGGGTTGAGCGTGTTTTTTAGGGTTTAGCGATTCAGATCTCACTCTGCACCGTTTAGTCCTGACCGTTCACGCTGATCGTGCGGCCAGGAATCCATTTTACATTTTTCCTTTTCTTTATTATTTTCCTGTCAGTCTATTGTAAGCTATCAGTTTACGACAAAAAGAAAATTCATTTCGACATTTTTTGAGTAAATTATAGCAATGGTTCTTTAATTTTAACTTAACAGGAGAAATGATTCTTTAACTTAAAATTCATTATCATTGGTCCAATTAACTCATCAAAATGTGCAGTTATGGTCTTTCAACTAAAAATTCATTACCACTGATCCCTCAACTTTAATTTAACTAGAGAAATGGTTCCTCAACTTTAACTCAATTAGAGCAATAGTCCCTCAACTTTAACTCAATTATAGCAATAATCCTTCCAACATAACTCACTTTGACAAAATTCTGATGAAGTTGACGAAAATGATTATAGCTACACGTTTTGATGAGTTGATGGACCCTAATTGTAGCAATGGACCAACATAACTTATTTTGACAAAATTCTAACGAAATTGACGAAAATGATCATAGCTACACATTTTGATGAGTTGAGGGACCAATGGTAATGGATTTTTAGTTAAGGGACCATTGCTCCAATTTAATTAAAGTTACAGAACCATTGCTACAATTTACTCACCTTTTTTCTTGTGAGTAAATTGTATCAATGGTCTCTCAACTAAAAATTCATTATCATTGGTCACTCCACTCATCAAAACGTGTAGCAATGGTTCTTTTCGTCAACTCCGTCAAAATTATGTCAAAATGAGTTATGTTGGAAGGATTATTGCTACAATTGGGTTATAGTTAAGAGGTCATTACTCCAATTGAGTTAAAGTTGTGGGACTATTGCTCTAATTGAATTAAAGTTGAGAGACAATATAATTTTTCTTATTTGATTTTCCATATTTGTCTCTTGATTTAGCCTCACGTGCATGACACATGACTCATTTTGATCGAAGTTCTAACGGAGTTGACGAAAATGATCATAACTGCACGTTTTGATGAGTTAAGAGACTAATGGTAATAAATTTTTAGTTGAGGGATCGTTGCTACAATTTACTCTTTTTTTGTCGAAGTCAATTAGGCCATTAACGAGGAGATTATTTTCTTAAATTATATTTTGAAAACCACTCTAAAGAAGAAATTCAACTGTCAAATCATGTGGTCTACAAAAGTAGAAATTCAACTGTCAAATCATATGATTTACAAAATATAATTTAAGTAAATAGTTTCTCTATCATCAACTATAACACCAGTATAAAGAGTGCATTCATATGAAACTCTTTGACAGATGAATCTTTGCATACGCACTTGGTGGTCTTGGCAGCTATCTCACAGCTAACTCAATCAACCCATAACCACAAACCAACAAGCTTGAATAAATTACTATTAAATGACAATAAACCTATTCATTACATGCCTGTGGGAACATAGATGATTAGGTGAAGTTCATAATAAGAAATTTAAGCTCACAACATTCATTCACACATTGAATCAAACACTTACACTTTAGGAAGAAAGAAAAACAAAATAAGAGAGAAAGAGAGCAATCAATCGCCGAGCGAGAAATGAATAGGAAATAGAAGGGGTGGTAGTCAGTTCTTATCATACAAGTTTTTTTTTTTTTTAACAGAAAGCCAACTTTCATTAAAATAAGAACTAGTACAAGGCCCAAAAATGATCAGGTAAACAAATATAGGGAAAGTAAAAGGCTCAAGCAAAATGAGAGCAACAATCCAAGATACAACAGGAGGCCCACATAAGCTTAGGCTCGAAGGTAGTAGAAAACAGAAAATAAAAAACCTAATCTCCAGCAGCAAAGACCACATCGCCATCGTCGTCACATCCTCGGATGAAACCAAACTCCGAACTGAGAAATAGACATCAGACCCAAATTCTTTTCACGAACCCCTGCAAATATATACAAACAAAGTATTATATAGGTAAAGGGTGAAGCTAAGGGGATATGTAAAACACTAGAGGGTGAAGTTAAGGGATATATAAAACACCCAACAATTGGCCTCAATGGGGATCTGGCAAATGCCGGTTGGGGGATAGGATGTGAATGAGGGTAATAGATTTGATATCCTTCTCCCAATCGAAGCCCGCCTATCCGTGTACATGGTGGGTTGGGGATGTAGTATCACATCTAACGAGGAGGGATGACAGAAAGTTAAAAGATAGAAAGCAGTAAAATTAGGCAAAAGATGCCAGATAAAGGCATAAAACCCAGATCTGAGACAAGCTCAGAGGATAGTTGAGACCAGCTCAACGAAAACTGAGATAAACTCAGAGAGAATAGGGAAAAAAATGAAAGAATGAGACTAGAATGAAGAAAGGAAGAGATGGATGCAGGGAAGAGGATGAAGTAGAGACAATGAGAGGGGAGGAAAAGAAGAAAAAGGCAAAGAAGTGAAGGAGAGAAAAAGAGAAGGAGGAAGGAAGAATGGAGACTGGAAAAAGGAGGAGGTAACGGGGTTGCCACCTACCCCGAGCAAGAGCAAGGGGCGACGGCTGAAAGTTGCAACTGGAGAAGAGGCTCTGAATTTGGGTTTCTAGAGAGAGAAATTAAGGGAGAGAGAGAGAGAGAGAGAAAGAAAGAACGCTTTTGCTTTCTTATCATACAAGGTAAATAGAGTGAGGACAATGTGAAGAAAGTAACTAAAAAGCGGTATAATTAAAATTCTTGAATAAAATCTAATTCTCATTAAAACCAAATGTAAGATTGAATATTGATTTTGGTCCTTGGAATTTATATCCATCTCAGCAATTGTTACCTAATGATTTAACTAATTTCAAACGTAGTTTCATTAGTTCCTAAATTTCCCATGTCCTCCAATCTAGCTAGTAGCTACTAGTTGGCTTTCCTAAGTTACCCACAGGCGGCAACTATCGCCACGAGCGGATCAACAACTAATGTTGGTCGCTTAGTTGGACCATCAATGCAGAATAGGCTAACTAGATAATCATTGGACTCAATTCAGTATAAGATCGAGTAGTAGAGTCGTAGACAACTTGGAGGAGGTCAACATAAGGGATCTCATAGCAACAGAGCACCGCATGGTAGTTCACATAGAGTTGCTAGAGTTTGTGCACTTTTCGATTTGGGGGCCTAGGCGAAGCTTAACATGATCACAGGTACACTGAGTTTAGGGAACTAAACTGTTTTTAAGGGGGAAAGATGTTAAAATTCCTTCATCATATATCACTATTCCATTATCGTATGTCGTGTTTCTACGATTTTATTCTATTTTGTTAATTTTAGAGGTTTTGGTTTTTTATTTAAGTTCAAATTTTTATCACTGGCCAATAAAAATCTGTAGACCTTTTGGGGTCACTATTGGACTTTTTAGACAGAGCTCAATTCCATGAGCGTGTAGAAAAAAATTGTTAGTGAAACGAAGTTTTAGCGAAGAAGTTATAAGCAATCAAAGTTAGGGCATTTATGTCATTTAACACCTTCATATATAGTACGCCCCAAAAGAGCTGGAGCAGCCTTTCTTCATTTAGAACCCTAGCTCGTGGGTTGACCAGTTTAGCCCTTCTAGACCAGCGATTTGATCCTGTTTTTAGGCAGATCTTCCGACCAATTTTCGGGGCATTTCTATCTCATTAGTTCCTAAATTTCCCATTTCCTCTAATCTAACTAGCTACTAGTTTACTTTCCTAAATTAGCATAGGCTTACGAGTGGATTAACAACTAGTGTTAGTGGCTCAGTTGCACTTTTAGCGAAAAGTAGGCTAACTCGATAATCATCGAACTTGATTCAGTATAGGATCGGGGCAATAGAGTGGTAGACAACTTGGAGTAGGTCAACATAAAGGATCCCATAGTATCAAAGCACTGCAAGGCAATTCACAGATAGTTACTACAGTTTGTGCACTTTCCGCTTCGGGGGACAAGGCAGAGCTTGACACGATCACAAGTACACCAAGTTTAGGTGACTAAACTATTTTTAAGGGAGAAGAATGTGAAATTTTGTCACCACACTTCATTATTCAGTTACAGATTTTGTGTTTCTATGATTTTATTTTATTTACATTAATTTTAGATGCTTTTGTTAGTTATTTAAGTTCGACTTTTTGTCACTAGCAAATAAAAATCTATAGATCTTTTGGGGTCACTCTGTGACTTTTTAGACAGAGCTCGATCCACAAGTGTGTAGATGAAAATCTTTCGCTAAACGGAGTTTTAATGAAAAAGTTATAAGAAATCAATGTTAGGGGCATTTATGTCATTTGACACCTTCATATATAGTAGGCCCCCAAAGGGTTGGAGCAACTTTCCCCATATAGAACCCTAGCTCGTGGGTTAACCGTTTAGCCCTCTTCCATTAGCGATCTGACCCTGCTCATGGGCAGATTTTCCGACCATTTTTTCAGCCAAATCCAGCTCATTAGTTCCTAAATTTCCCATTTCCTCTAATCTAGCTTGTGAATTTTAGTTGACTAGTTACAAAGTTTTTTTTTTTCTCGTAAATAGTCATTAAAAATTCGTAGACCCTTCGGAGTCAGTATTAATACTTTCAAGTAGAGCTCAATTCCACAAATGTGCAAGCGAAAACCATATCAATGTTATAACGGAGGAGAAATAAGCAAGCAAAGATAGGGCAAAATGATCATTTGCACCTCTATTTGTAAAAGGCCCAAGAATGTAGGAGAGAACCCCTTCCCCCTGAATTGGCAACCCGACAACCCGGTTCTCTGCGAATGACCCGGTTGCATGGGTAATTTTTCGACATCGTTTCTGACGAGTTCCGGCATCGCCGGTCATCACGACTTCCTTTTCCACCTAGCATCATTTCGTTTGGCCACCTGTCGTGGCAGAGCAAAGCTCCAATTTTCCCAAGCTTCTTTGACGGCGATTTCGTCGTACCTGTTCAATCGACATAATCCACCACCACCAATCAACTCACTTTGGCCCCAACTACAAAACCCATAGCTCAGATCAAGCGACAGAGCTAAGCGAGGCAAAGATGAGGGTGCACCGTTTCTGAAATCCAATGGTTTCCGACGAAATTCGAGGTCCTCCAGCCATTTCCAAGCCTCAACGCAGGTTTAAAAACTTCTCTTCTTGCTGTGAATTAAAATACTGGTTAAGAAAGGCTCACAAATAACCTCATTAATATTAAGACGAAAAAATAACCTCATTAATATTTCTCTTCTTGCTGTGAAATATTAAGACGAAAAAAATGAATATGCAACAATCTATGAGAAGAAAAAGGAAAAAGCTAGAAATATGGGGAGAGAAGTTGCCACCAGCCCCAAGCTGGAGTAATTGCCTATTGTATTGTTGGTAACTATTATAAGAGTGTTTTTATTTCTAAATATAGAAAGTTTAAAATGCATTATGAGTTTTTTGAAGTATCAATCACAATACATATATTGTTAGGTACCATTACCATACATTAATAAACCAATTTAACCTATGGGGTTCGAATTGCGTTGACTTGCAAATCCAAACCCCTTCTACTTCCTTTTTTAAGGGTCAATGAATCGTTTTAACCTACAACCTGATTATCAAGCTTGGAATTTCAAATGCATGACGTAAACTTATTTAAGCTTAAGACGGAACTCAATCTTCCTCTCATTTTGCCCTATAAAATTCAAAATGTGTCACTTAATTATGTGAAAGTTAACCTTGCCTCACCTTGTCTTATTCCATCACTTCCGTTAAACGTTCTGTGATAAATATAAGGCCCATTGTTTGGCTGACATGTTGACCATGTCATCTCCACATGGATAAATTTAATAAAAAAAATCATTTATCACTTTGAAAACGTTAAAAGAGTAATGTTTTTCTTACCATAATTGTATACCACATTTATTTACCACCTTATGTGGCAGATGAGCTGGATAAACTACATAATTTAATTTCAATCTTTTTATTAATTAAAACACTTAAATAATCTTAGGTGGAAAAAAGAGACTCCTCGTATATCACAATCATCATTTAATTAACAATCTTTTTATTAATTATTGATTAACATTTTGAAATTAAATGTTAATTTAATTTAGATGATGTGACTGTCCACATCAGATGCCACCTAAGGTGATATATAATTATGGTACAAAAATATAGTAAGAATAACATTATTGACGTTAAAAATACATTAAAACTTAAAGAGAAAAAAATGGAAAGCCAGCAAACCCACCCTCCTCCCACTCCGCTCATCAGCATCTCCCTCCTTTGTCAAAATCACATCTAAGGCGAGTATGGATATGGGAGGCCTGGGTTGGGACGGCAAGAGTGGGCAGCGACATGAGGGATTTGGGAAGGGATGATGCTGGTGTTTGGGGGAAGGGCGAGGCTTTAGGTTCCGTTTGGTGTGATGAATGAGATTGAGCTTTGGGGATATAACTGGATTAGGCTAGATAACATATTTTATTGTGGATTCATAACCTATCATATCCAGTCTTGTCTACTTACATTTTGACACAACAAACAACGAACTGGACTCAAGATTTTAATTTGTCACAACTTATCTCATCTAATCCATCAAATGAAGCCTTCGGGTTTAATTTGTCACAATTTGTCACAACTTTTTTCAGTTCTTGGATTTATAAATTGATTTATTTTCTTTTTCCACATGGTGTTATTTCAATGGATGTGTAGGTCACATGCATGCCATGTCAACAAACCAAACGAAAATTTTAACAAAATTGAATGGCATATGGACCAAGTGTAACAAAAAATTAAGTTTCAAAGATTACGGATACATTTTGAGTTTCATTGAGCAAAACGAGAGAATGATTGAGTTTTAGGGGCATAGGCATAAATAAGGTCCTTTCCCCTTCTCTTACTATTTGCGTATGAAAAATTCAAAGTCCAAGTTCAAGGGTCTTTGAATTTGTAAAAGTCCAAGTTCAAAGATAGCCTCCACTAATTTTGAGTGACTGCCGTGCAATTTTGTTGACTCCTTTTCCATGCCTTGGCCCTCCTACTAAGCAACATGCTGAACTGCACTAATAACCCTTCAAGTTTACTCAAGTTTGTACCATCATCCTGTCCTTCTAATTTACTCAAGTTTCTACCATCGTCATCATCATCCTCCTAGCTTTTCTGTTGTACTATTGTGTTTGTAGTTTCATTATGTTAGCATTGTTAGTCCAGTCTGTCAAATGAGGTAAAATTCCTTTTAGCTTGGGTTTTATAATGGGAAGATTAAAATTGGATAAAAAAATTTGCCAAATTGACGGATTGAACTAAAGTGATAACAAATTAATCTATTCGGATGAAAATGTAACAAAAAATACCTTATATTAACATAAGTGAGAAGGGAGCTGCTATTGCTTGCCCCTTCACAAAACTCATTATGCACTCCTCGCATTTTATACAAAGAGAATTTACAAATTTACCAAAGAACAAATGCATAATGACATTTTTTTAAGTATCAATATAGTACCTAAGTGAAAATTTTGAGTAAACTATAACATGAATAATGGGTTTTACTTTACACTCCAAGACATGTCAACATGAAGGCGCATTCAACACAAGGTTAAGGGAGTATGATTTTTTCCCCATCTATTCTCATCCGTTTCTCTACTCTCCGCTCACACTTTGTATTTTATTTTTTTCTCTCTATTAAAAATAAATATAAAATATTAACATGTCTTAATTATAATGGTTCAAGTAAGAGGGGAGGAAAGAAGAGAGATTAGGAAAGAAGAGAATCCTCCTCCTGCTTAGAATAAGCCCCAAATTTTCACATTTATGACATAATTGAACCGAAGATTAATTTCTTCTCAATGAACAAAATCGAGAAAATTAAAGCAATGGTCGTGAACTTTGGCTCAATTGGAGCTACAAGACTAAAAATTCATAAGTTTTGATTCATGAACTTGTTAGAATGTGGAACAATAATAACTCCGTTAAAATTTTCATTCAAAATAGAGTTTAAAGGGGGCAAAAATATAAATAAAAGTTCTAACAAAGGTAACTAAAAGACCTATTCCTTCATGTTATTACAAGTTCAGAAACCAATACTTACAAACTTTTAGTTCAGGAACGAAAGCTTCTATTGAGCTAAAATTAAGAGACACAAAATCACATCCATATGGAAAACTTACTTAGGCCAATGATTCATTTTACTCCATTATAAACAAAACAAAAAAAAGGTTATGAGGAAATGAGGTTCGTATAGAAATGGTGACACATTACGCATACCAAACATTCTTTGCCTTCTCTTTTGCTTTCCCCAAATCTGCCCTTCCAAATTCAACCCCTTTCTAAACATAGACAATGAAATCAAAACTAGACGAACTACAAAATTAGCAACTCAATCATACATTAAACCTTTTCTACAACAATATCAACTGCTTGGTAAGACTCAAGAAACCCAGATCAATCGTCACGTTCCGGATTGAAACACTGTAACTTAGATTAGTAATATCGCTTTGTAATATATTAAAAGAAATCGTTATTAACACTTCAAAAATCTCATTTTACCTTCCAAACTTTCTATATTTGAAAACAAAAATACACGAAACGTGTAGAATGAGATTTTTAAAATGTCAATAACACTTTTATATTAAAAAAACCCAGAACAATAATCGTGCACAAATCCTAATGAGGGTTACATAAAAACAAGATTCTCAATTGTTTTTTTTTTTTTTTTTTGGTTTATAAAATGAGAAAATTGAAAAAGTAATTCTCATCAAACACCATGCTTGTCATCATACAACAAAAATAAAAGGAGAAAATTTAGATTTTTTTTAGAAGTGAAAAAATTGAATCATCGATCATAATGCTTCATCAAACGATCAACGGCATTAAAATAACAACGAACAATCAGAGGCATAGAGCCGTACATCGAAGATCCTGACCGTCCACCCCACCGCCCGACTCCCCATCCACATCCAACGGTGGGAAATTTAGATCGAAGGGCAGCGGGGCCTTGCGAAACGACGACGACGCGACGAAATCCCCGTCGTCCTCTACTACCGATGAAGACGAGTCGCAGTCGCTGTGGCAGTCCTCGGGAACCACGGGCGGCGTCCTCGGCTGTCGTTTCCGCCGCGTCAACTCGGCAGCGACCGTCGTCGATTGAAGCGGCGGCCGGGGCCCACTGAACGACTCCACGGTGGAGCTCAGGCTGCTGGATGCGGGTCTCTGCGGATCTACAGCCGGATGGTCCTGAAACCCGTAACCCGACCCAAAAAGCTTAGCCTCGATAGCCGGGTCGGTAGGGTTGTTGTAAAAGGAAGGGTAAGCACATGAGATCTGGAAGTTGGTCTTGGCCTTGGGGCCGCGGAGGATACGAGCGGCGGCATCGTAGGCTTGGGCGGCGTCTTCAGCTGAGTCGAAGGTGCCGAGCCAGACCCGGGTCTTCTTCCACGGGTCACGGATCTCGGCAGCAAACCGGCCCCACGGTCTTTTCCGAACCCCTCGGTACCGAACCTCTTTTCCAATACAGGGTCTGGATCCGGTGGGTTCGGCCGGCGGCGCTGCGGGTCTCGTAGCGGCTCCTCTTCCCCTCCTCATGGCCAAGAATCGGGCTTTTTAGAGTCTGATGGTCATAGAAAGAATTGGGTGTTTGAGAGATTTGGATTGGGAAAATTGAAAGATGGGTTTTGCAGAGATAGGAAGAGGAGAGAGAGGGAGAGAGAGAGTATATGGGGGAAGGTTTGCTTAGAGGGATGGGTGGGAGAAGAACTGGATGGCACCAGCACCACCTTCTCTTCTACACAAAAAATATATAAATAATAATGATTTTTCTGATTTTTTTGGTTTTTGGTTTCTGGGATTATTATTATTATTATTTTACTTTTTTCCGGGTCAAAGAAAAGAAATAGGGTATTTTGGTTGTTTCTTTTTCTTTGGTTTCTTTGTTCCTTCCTTTCTCGATTAGTGTAGCTTCTGTTGCCCCCACAAACCGACCCGGACTCGATTTCTTTGCTTCTTCCTTTTATCATTCTCATCCTCCCCCCCCTTTTTTTTTTTTTTCAAGTTTCGTAAATTATGAATTTTCGTTTCTTCCCTTTTCGGCTTTTCCATCGTGTTCCAAATCTAAAAACATGTTTGGTATTTTATTTGAATCTAATTTTTTAAATTGAAAAAAAAATTTCAAGTTTTAGACCTTAAAAACATGTTTGGTATGACTATTTTAAAAAATTAACTCAAAAATATAGTATATTATATAAAAACATAAAAAGTGAGTTTTTAGAGATTTTAAATTTAAACTTACTCATTTCTTTTCTCTCCCTCATCCCCTTTCATTCTAAATCTATCTCTCTATCTTTTCTTCTTTCTCTCTCCTCTTTTTTTTACCTTTTCGTCGCTCCTCCAATTAGTTCTCTTCATTCTCTCGATTCTTTTTCTCACTCCTCTTCCTCTCAATCTTGTCTGAACCTCTCTTCTTTCTCTTTCCTTCAATCATGTCTTATTTTCTTTCCTCCTCTCTCCTGTTTCTCCCTCTCCTGCGACTCCTCTTTTTAGATCTCTTTATCTAGTTTAAGTTGTAAGATTTAAAATTTTTAAATCGCAAACCAATCAAGTTTTTAAGTCTTAAATAAAATTGTTTTCAAAAAATGTTTTGAGAAATGATAAAAATTTTAAATATGATACCAAACAGGCCCTAAATGTTTTATGTTATTTTGCAAAATGATTATTTTTTGTTCTTTTTATTTTTATGTCAAAGTCAAACGGTGTCCTAAATTCGACACCAAATTATCACGAATTCAATATCAATTTTGTTTTGTTGGTTTTTTTATGTGTTCAAGTTTACATATTACAATTGAGTGATAATCATCTTTATTTGTAAGTTAATAAAATCTTAAATTCGACGCCAATTTATCACAAATTCTATACTAAATTATTAAGGTTAGCCTTTGTGTGGCATGACCAAAATCCACACTCCTACATTTTTTTTTTTTTTAATTTTTAAATTCCAATGTTGTGGCTCTGAGCAGAATAATAGATCTCCTTTTTCTTGGTTGTTAATTTATGATATGATTTACTTTGTTTGTTGGTGAGTTATATTCACTGCTTTGGGTTGGGAATTTTGGTTTGGGTGGACGAAGACAGGGGTTTAGTGTTGAGGGCCAATGAATAATGGATGTAGGTAAGGAGGCAATGATTTCATAGGGTGGAATAGCAATAAAACCTTGTAGTGACTTTATTTATTTTGTTTTAATTTTGTTGGCACGAAGAAGTTATCATTCCAATTCATTTCAAATAGTTACATGATATTCTTATCCTCATCTAGATCTCACATTTCTCTTCAGTATAGACATTAGTCAAAATCGTCTATGGTATTGGCATAATTTCTCATTTTGATCCGTACCTGAGATTTGAAATCAGTAGAAGTGGTTCTTGAATTTACCCATCATTAATTATTTTGGTCATTCTGTGAATTTTTTTTTTAAATAAAGTTCAAAATGACAAATATACCCTCAAAATTTTATAAACAATGGGCCAAAATAATTTGATAAAAATTGAGGGTATTTTTTGTCATTTTGATCCTTATTGAATGGAGATTTTTAACGAAATGACTAAAATGATTGATGGTGAGTAAACTCAAGGAACACTTCTATCAATTTTAAATCTCAGGGACCAAAATGTGGAGTTGTACCAATCTTAAGGACTATCTTGCTTATGACTCAATTTTATAGGAAACATAATAAGGAAAAAAAAAAGGTTATGTGTTCAACCTTCAAAGATGACGGAGAAAAAACTCAAACAAGTTAGTAGTTTTCTCTTAAGGATTTCCACGATCTGATCTCACTTTAGTGGGAGATTGAGATTCGACAGTAACTACTCATGTACCACCAATATTTAGAGATGAATAATCGAAGGGCAACCATTTTTCATTTTCAAGAATTTACCATGTGGTTTCCATTCATTCCAAACAGAAAAGGATAGAAAAAAATCAATGACATATCCCGTTTTTGGTTGTTGGCGTTCTGGGTTATGTGCTCTGCAGGCAAGGGGGGCTTTTTGGTATAGCACTTTCTGGAATATGTATTAATTTTATTTGTGGCATTGATTTCAATGGAATTTTGATCCCACAGCAATTACTTCGTAAATTTATTTTTTCTTTGCCCACTATGAGGAATTCAAGTAACAATTACTTTGTAAAATTGTTTATTTTCCCACTATGACGAAATCAAGTTATGCTTTAGGAGAGTGTATTCAATTGAGAATTTGAGAAATTTTAATGGATTTATAAATCCATAGAATTTTATGGAGTTTAATTGATTTGTAGATATTCTATGTAAAATTTTGATTCAATTCCCTCGAAAATCTCATAGGAAGAGATGAGATTTGTAGATGCTTAAAACACATTGTGAAATCTCTCAAGTTCCCTCGAATTCCTCAACTTTTTCAAATTCTTTAAAATCAATTTTTAATTGAATACACCCGAAATTCAAATGGGATTTTGAGGGATTTTAATTCTTTTAACGAATCTAGGGGTATTCAATTAGAATTTTAAGTGATTCTCTGAAATTCAAAGTGTATTCAATCAGAATTTTAAGATAGTTTATTAAAATCCTTAGAAATCCGGGTGTATTCAATTAGGATTTTAAAGAAGTTTATAACATTCCAGATATATTCAATTAGAAATTGATTTTAAAGAATTTGAGAAAGTTGAGGAATTAGAGGGAATTAGAGAGATTTCGTAGTATATTTTAAGCATCCATAAATCTTACCTCTCACTATGAGATTTTGAGGGAATTGAATAAAAAATTTATATGAAATCTCTACAAATCAATTAAACTCTATAAAAATCCATGGATTTATAAATCCATTAAAGTCTTGCAAATTCTCAATTGAATACATCCCTATTAGTTTACAGTATTTTTTCCCCATTTGTATGGAGTTTATTTGTATAGATTCCATGTAAAATTTTAATTCAATTCCCTCAAAATCTCATGGGGAAATGTGAGATTTGTTAATGCTTAAAATATTTACAAAATCTCTCAAATTCCTCAACTTTTTCAATTTCTTTAAAATCAAATTCTAATTGAATACACCCGGAATGTTATAAATTTCCATAAAATCTTAATTGAATACACTCAGATTTCTAAGAATTTTAATAAATTATCTTAAAATCCTGATTGAATTCCAGAGAATCACCTAAAATTCTAATTGAATACCCTTAGATTCATTAATAGAATTAAAATCCCTCTAAATCTCAATTGAATACACCCTCATTAGTAATAAATACATTTTTGGTATTTAATACATTATATATATATATATATAAATAAAATAAAATTTTGGTATGAGGCATATGTCAGAGTTGTGTGTTTAAAAAAAAAAAAAAAAACAAGTGACAAATGTGACAGCCTGTTCCGGATTTTCGAACCGTAGGGTTGAAATGACAATTTTTCCCCTAGTATGTTTGTTTCGTTGTGTGGTTGTTTTTGAGCTTGGTTTGGCTGGTTGTGGACCACACACACACCCTCACCCTTTCCCTGTCTCGTGCCCTGTCCCTTTCTCTCTCTCTTTCCCATTTCCATTCCCATACGTACGGACACACCCAAAAACAAACCAAACCTTCATAGATCGAGGAAACAAACTACATATTCGTACTCGTGAGGTCCGTAGGAGTTCAACCATACCTATTTCAGGTAAGGATACCTTTGTTTTCACGTTGAACTCGGGATACCCCGATTTGGTCACTGTTCATGCACACGTTAATTCTTGTGTTTTTGGGAATTTCAAGCTTGTAGGAAGCTTGGTGAGGTCCTTAGGAGGCTCGGGGTGGTTCGTTTGATGGTTTTGGACGTCGGGATCGTGAGTTACAAGGTTGGCCGGAGTTGGTGGTGTTTTCCCGGCGAGATTCCGTGTGTTTTAGCACTTGAAAGTGGTATAGATTTGTTCCTCTCGTTGTAAGCTTCATTTTGGTACCAATTTTGTGAAATTTGGTTGAAAAACGAAGAAGTTACAAGGTTTTGAAAATTACCCGATTTTCCGGCGTCGAAGCCTCGCCGGAGAAGACGACGGAATATTCCGTCAGTTTGGACGGAATATTCCTAACGGCATTAACGGAATCCGTTAAAGTTAACAGAATACTCCTGACGGCGTTAACTGACGCTGTCCTGCCCCAATCCCCGACATACGTCCAGAATTAACACATGACGTCACCAAAAATCCGTATCTATCATATCCCACCTTCGGGATATGGGCAAGCACAACTCAAAAATCGAATCGCATAGTTATTTTTCGTATGTTTTATGGCTGCATCTAACCTCCCCGTTAGACTGTCTACATACCCTTAACAGGGATCAAGCCATTCGTAGTTCGTCATGCACAATAATTGACATATGACACAGTCCGATTAAATCGAAAGGTATAACATTTCTCAATCAAGCAATAGAACTTGACAAGCATGAAAATACTAGACTCAGGGTTACATAACAAACCCATCTGAAAAACATGATTTCCCCTCCAAGTATATATAAATCATTATGTTGCAACATGATACCGCAATTCACAACATATATCACTTCAAGAACCAACGAAGCACAATACCATTCTCTAGCCACATTTATCAACAAGTCTAATCATGATATCCAACATAACAATGCCACATGACGATTAACCTTTCCACTTCATCCATCACGTAATTCATCACGTTTTCCACATAAAATCGCATTTCATAGTGTGTAACATAGTTAAGAATTAACAAAGTACACATGATTCTCTAGAAATATTAATCAACTAAAATACTCAAGATAACCACACTCATATCCAACGTCATTCCACAATCCCGTCAAATAAGAATGCCAACCATCACATCATCAATAACACATACAACACGTTGAAACACGTGGGCTAGAGTGACACAGTTCGACCGAAGACTACATCTTTAAAAAAGGGAAAATTTGGACCACCCAACGAAATCAAGGCATCAAAGGGGATTCCGGACCATCACTCAACAGGATCCAAATCAAGATATGATTCCGGACCATCACTCAACGGAATCCAAGCCGAACTCAGTTCTGGACCACACAACAGAACTGAACGGAAGTCCAAGAAACATAACAACGGCTCGAAGGAACAAAACATGATTCAAGTTACTCAATTCCCAAAAAATCAACGAAACAATCTCGAGCAACAAA